>NC_048412.1:2647397-2659665 GCF_013103735.1 Etheostoma cragini | reverse complement strand
GTGGAGGTGGAGGCTAGGGGTGTGTCCTTGACCGACTGCCACTTTGCTCGTTTGAAAGCCATGATGTCTCTCTCTCATGGGTGGCCCAAATTCTCTAGGCGAGCAAAGCAAAGAAAGGAGAGGTAACCTTGCCCCTTATGACCTCATTAGGGGCAAGATTCCAGATCGGCCCATCTGAGCTTTCATCTTCTCAAAGGCAGAGCAGGACACCCAAGGCTCGGTTTACACCTATCACCATTTCTATCCACTGGGGGGGGCATAGGCAGGCTGGGGGAACTCATATTAATGTTAAAAAAAACTCATAAAATGAAATTTACGTGCCATGGGACCTTTAGCCGTTTAACAACTATAATGACTTCGACGAATTAATACAGTCAGTCCAACAAAAATAAATAGCTAAGTTCATATTTAAAATACCAGAAGAGGCTTCAGTCACATACCATTGCATGTAAGATTTCACGATTTCCGTGACATAAACCTGCCTGTAAATATGGCCACAGTAAAATTTCACAGGGTGCGTGAGGGAGTCCTCTATGGTACAATCACAACAAGCAGAAACACATCAATTCTGCTGGCAGGTCAGGCTAACTGCAGCGCTGCACCCCCACTGCAGCATCATGTGAAAGGACTGCAGTGAGCAGGGGCTCTGGTGCTGGATCTATATCCCAACTCAGAGGAGTCATCCGTCATCAACAGCTCTCCCTCAGCTCCTCCACCAAGGTCAGGAGCATTCCTGCCAGAGGCGACCAGCCCCGCGAACACCCTGAGGGTGCCCCCTGACAATCTCCATGCTCACACACACACACACACGCGCTAACACAGAAGGAAACATGCATAAGTAGTTTCTCTCTCACTCTCATTTTTACTTTCCGCCTGTTTAACACTGACCACAGCTTACACACCATCACACCCCAGGTTTAGCCACACGTCGTCCTCTGCTCGGTGGACCAGTGGATTTTTTAATTAGCGCGGTGGTGAATCAACAAGCTCTGAGGAGAAATGTGCAGGCCTTGGTTAAAACTTAAGTCTTTCACATCACAGTCACAATACAGAGGGGAAATTCGCCAGAGGAGGATGGTGGGTGGCTGGTTAAAGTTCATGGGTGCTATGAGTCAGGGAGAATTGGATGAGTTTTGGGAGGAATGAATGTGGCTTGCTTGACAGAGAGAGCGACACGCGAAGCTTCTAATGCTGTTATACAGCAGTCTCTGAGTAGAGATAGTAGAGATAGTGTGGAGTGTGCGGAGTGACTGTGCTACAAATTGCTACTGTGATTAAAAAGATATGCGAAATTGCAAGTTAGCTAGATAATAACCTCGCTGTCCCCGATAATTGAGTTGACAGGTAGGGTTGATCTTCATCGTGGCCAGATTTGACCCATCATATCCCTCCTCTCCCTCTTCCCCCCCACACTCCCTGCGAATCAATGACTCTGTGATCCCCTCATGGTGTGACACCAGTCAATAGCTTTGATTGGCGAGCAGCAAGCTGGACTCACGCACAGCAGGCCCAGACTGCAGACGCAGCGTCCACTGCTTTGATCTCATGTGGTGTGTGAAGTGCACGTGTGTGCGCGTGTCCGAGGGAGAGGAAGAGTGAGAGGCTGTTTGACTGAAAGTACTGATTGTGCTATTTATTTCCGTTGACCTCCGGGGCCAAGGCTGGCAAATCAATACAGAAGGGCTCTAGGATGTTGCATCTGGGCAGTGTCGATTGAACTATGATGCTGTTTTGTGAGCACGTACACATGCTAACAAAACCCATTTCTCAGTCTGTTATTGCTGTGACAACTTAGAGATGTAATATGATCAGACTCAGAGAGTTAGAGATCAGAGAGTCAGCATTGAAGGAGAGGAGGAACAAAGCAGGAGTGAATTTCACCATCGATGTCTGTGACTTCTTTTCTTCTATTGTTCCATGGCATGGTTTCTTTCAGAAAATGCAAAATGAAATATCTCTGTGGTGGTTCAAAAGAGAAAAAAGGTCCAAGGCACTCTTCACGCAAACAGTTTTAAAGGTGCTCTAAGCCATGCCCTGCATTTTTTAGGCTCTTTTTAGGCTCTCTTTCAGCATACAACATCTCCTCACTATGTGCTATATGCCTGTCCCTAGAACACACTGTAAAAAACATCTCCCCACTATCTGCTAGCTGCCTGTCCCCAGAACACACTGTAAAAAATATCTCCTCACTATCTGCTAGTTGCCTGTCCCAAGAACACACTGTAAAAAACATCTCCTCACTATGTGCTAGCTGCCTGTCCCCTGAACACACTGTAAAAAACATCTCCTCACTATCTGCTAGCTGCCTGTCCCCTGAACACACTGTAAAAAACATCTCCTCACTATCTGCTAGTTGCCTGTCCCAAGAACACACTGTAAAAAACATCTCCTCACTATCTGCTAGCTGCCTGTCCCTAGAACACACTGTAAAAAACATCTCCTCACTATCTGCTAGCTGCCTGTCCCCAGAACACACTGTAAAAAACATCTCCTCACTATTTGCTAGCTACCTGTCCCCTGAACACACTGTAAAAAACGCGGTCTCATAAGCAGCGTTCCTGCTAATAACCGACAATAAGGATTTGGGGGTGGGGGTTGGGGGGTTAGTGCGCAGAAGGAAGGGGGAGGGGACGGGATGAGTAGGAAGGAAAGAAATGACATGACTTATAAACCTTGAAAAAGGCCGTTTGTGCCACTATGCATGGTTTGCCGCCTAGTTCTATTTTCAGTGTCCTAGATATCTATATGAATCACAAACATATCAATTAAGGCTATTTAACAAAATGATTGCCTTAGACCTTTTTTCTCTTTTATTTTCCCCTTCCAAAGAGCACCTTTGTGATGTTTGAACATCTGAGCGCTCCAGACGTTTGTTCTTCTAAAGTCTCTCTGTGGTGGTGTTTCCTCAGCTAACCTCCATGTGTGTGTGTGTGTGTGTGTGTCATCAGGCTATGTTCAGCTTGTGCATGGTGGAGAGTGAGGCAGACGAAGTGACTCTGCAAGGCGTGACCAGCGTAGGACTGAAGCACGCCTTGGACTTCGCCTACACTGGACAGGTGAGTCTGAGCCATAGACACCACAGCTGAGAGTACATTACATCCATCAGCTAACAACAGCCAGCTTATAAAATGCTCTGCTAACTTGCATGTTTCCAGCAGATTTGTCTTATAATCATTAATAATTAATAATCATTATAGATGCATTCATGTGTAAGAAAATTAAAATGTTAGTGCTGGGTCAGGGGGAGCTAACTTCAACAACGCAGCATGTTTTATAAGCAAATGTTTTGCATGTAAAACTCCATCTTTGCAGGTCCTGTGTTGTAAAAAGTGAGATTTCCATGTTGATTGTGATTATAACACAAGTCGAGGTCCTATATAAATACTCTGAAAGCATCTAAACGCTCAATCTACAGAGAAACACACACATCTTGCATTCCAAAACAGTGCCTTTAAATGAGGCGTCGGGGCTTCCGTATTTGTGTGATGTCACAACTATACAGTAGAAAGTGGCGCCACAGGGCTGTTATAGTCATTCCCCGGATGCTACAACTCAGATTGCAGATGTTGAAGACCAGGAAACGTTGACCAATGAGAACAGACTGGGCTTTTCTGGAAGGGGGCTTAAAGAGACATGCGCTAAAACGGAGCATTTCAGACAGAGGGTGAATACAGGTATATTTAGATAGTCAGTATAAGGAAAAAACTGTGTTTTTTGAACATTAAAGAATGTAAAGTGGTTCAAGTAAAAAGCCAAAATACAAGCATGAACCTGAAAATTAGCATCATATGGGACCTTTAAGTAACTAGATATATTACTTGGAGAGTAGAACATGCAGCATTACCTCTAAAATGCAGTTAAATATAAGTCTAAAATGGAAATTCCCAAGTAGTACGATCACTTTAGAACAGGGGGCTTCAACGTTTTTTAGGCCAAGGACCCTTTATCTTAAAGAGACAGAGTAGGGACCCCCTACTACATATACCGTATAAAATTAAGTTGCATATTAGACTAGGCCGGGTGGATGAAAATGAATGGATATATTAGATCATGTTTTAATGTTAAACTTACATGTGAAAGGTTCAGGGAATACTTAAGCTTTATTTTTTGGCTACCATATCTAGTAAGCTTAGCTTTAATGTGTAGATTAAATTATTTTTTCACAAATAGGCCATTTTCTCTTTGCTATTAAAATGTTGGATTTGTATTAATGTAATGTATATTTTCAGACATATAAAAAAACAAAAAGATTTTAATAATTTAGAAGCCCCCCCCCACACACACTAACTCTGAGGACCCCCTATTGGTCATGAACCCCCTTTTGAAGAGCTCTGCTTTAGAATTACAGTTACACATTACAGTTACATTAGCTAATTTTCACCATTGCCAATATGGAACCAAAATAATAAACAGGGCATTTGCAGATTATCACTTCAATCACAGCAAAACAAGCTTCTACTGCAGCATGCCTTTGGATACAGTATTATCCAGGAGTCTCCTCATCTATGGTCACACTGCAGAATACTAGTATGGGTTCTGAATCCATGTAAGAAACACAATTAAAGCCGAGAAGGCACAAGTAGAGAGCACAGTATTACATTTCCACTGTCCTTGCCATCTCACCCGGTCAACAAAGACTAAGTGTGTGATCATTTCTAATAACCATCCTTAACCTTTTTAGTGCCAGCGATGCTCGGTCCTGCAAGCAGCCGAGCGGCTTATGCGGTACATTGAGAGGCCAGGAACTTTGTAATTGCTCCTAATTGTATTTCCACAGTGGAAATGAGCAAAGAGAGGGTCGGTTTGGCTGTGGAAGTAGGTCAGCAGCAGGCTTGCAAGCCGCCCTGCTTTGGCTGGCACGAGCCCTGTCCGCCCAGAGGAGATGATAGCAGATGAGATGAGGGCAATATGCTTATCCCCACACCGTAAAATAATGACTTACTATAAAGCCTTCTGCCACATGTCATAGGCCAGCAGGGTAAGGGAGGAGACACGCTCCCACAGGATGCTGTCAGCCTGGAAGTCAGTTAGTAACTTTAATGATATTTCCAACAGTGGATATCTTAAACAATTAAACAATTGGCTCATCCTGCAACAGTTTTATTACCCACAAACAAGACATTTTCCTAAATCTTCTACTTCCTGAGCTAAAAAAGAGAAAGGGATGTGAGCCTACATGGGTCTAATTGTGTGTAGAAGACATCTATATTCTGCCACACAAGCATTTCCTGTCATTTTGTCTTCTCCTCCAGGTGAAAACTCACAAGTAAATGGCGGTTTACACAAGAGCTCACTACACTCCCACACTCGCCATTATAAAACTGACTTCTGCTGCGTGTCGTGAAGTGCTCTAACTGTAGTGGGCCAGTGGAGTGGAGAGGAAGAGCATGGCAGGATATGAAGAGGGATCAGTTACAGTTATTACAGTTATTATTTGGGGTTGCCTTCATTGCTGCTGCTGCCTGCCTGCCAGGACACTGATTGAGTCAAAAAAGGAGAGGAAAAAAAGGCGGTTTTGTTGTTGTGGTGATGTTTAAAATAGATGCGTAGAGTTGAGTTTTGTTTCTTAATTTGAGAGAATTTGATTGTTAGTCAAACTTGGACGTCTTTCTATTCTTATTGAGGCTCAGTGCATACAGATCCTAAGCAAAGGAAGCACCCAGAAGAAAATAACCACTTATTACTGCTTTCTATCTCAATATGTTAAGCTTATGGAAGCTCATAGATTGTGTTGGTAGCTAACTGGACCACCGCCCATAACTGGCAGGAAGCAATACTCTGATAAGTGTGCAGATGCAGCTTATTGTAGAGACAGAAAAAAATTACTTTTTGGGATTTTTTTTACGAAGTTGCTTCAGTTACAGAGAAAATATAAACAATTAGCTTTATGAATGCTACAGTGGCCAGATAATATGCGTATTAATATGCAGCAATGCACGTAATTTTGGGGTGGCAGTAGCTCAGTACGTGGGGTTGGGAACTGGATGGTCGCTGGTTCAAGTCCCCATACGGACCAAAGTGTGGGGGACACAGTAGTGCCAAGGTGCTCTTGAGCAAGGCAGTGAACCCCTAACTGCTCGGGGTGCCTATCCATGGGCAGCCCCCCCCCCCTTTATTCTGACGTTTCTCCATTTAGTTCATGTATAGGAACTGACCCTTGGTGTTCTAACTACAGAGTATCAATTGTGATTTCCCTTGTGACATTAATAAAGTATACAATATTATAATTAATAAACACAAATACTGACTAAAATGTTGTTTCACAACAGTTACAATAGACAATGAAACATGCACCCAAAGTATTTTTTGTACCTTTACAGATTTGTTCTGTCAGGATGAAAAATAGAAGCGGCCTTTCCTGTTTTGAAACATGCTAAATGATGACGAGGCTACCCCATAAATGATAGCCACAAATGCTGCATAACAATATTCAGTCCACTGCCGTGCTGTATCAACAGTAGTGAGAGGCGAGGGCGACAAATGATGAAGTATTTTGTTCACTTTTTGCAACTAATGCAGTCACGGCTCTGTGGCTATGTAGGGCACTACTGCTGAATGGATTAGCAAAGATTTGTTCCTGCCCTTTAAAACCAAACTACACTTTATTTGGAGTACACTGCTTGAGAGGTAACATGGGGCATGTTGAGTCAGATTGGGCTGTTATTGCATTGATTAATAACTGCGGTCCTGTGTGCTGAGAATAGACAAAAAAGGTCAGTTTACCTTCCATATAGTACATAATACTTGGCTCTGCTCTCGTAGCACTATGAATTGGCTGTATTACAGTAGCTTTGTGTTACAGTACATATATTCGGGTGATATGGAGGACACATAAGGACGCTTTCAGCCGATCATTTTAGCTGCTGTTCATTTAGTTCAACAGGAAGCATTTTGGCAGAATCAGTGTCGTAATAATTGCCTGAATATGTTGCTTTGCTGGGAGGATGATTATGGCTAGAGCCGTTCTTGTTATGCTGTGCTGTCTGTCACACTCACTTTCCCTGGCTCTAATGCACATACAGTATATGTTATTTTGAATGATCTGGCTTACAGACAGATTTCTCAGTGATTTAGAAAATAACGTCTTAATATATATTGTAATAATAATAATAATTAACACTTTATTAATCCTGCAAGGGAAATTACAATGTGTTCACTCTGTTGTTCTTATAATGCACGATACGAACAGGCCTGAATTACACACACATGCTCAGTACCTATACATGCACTAATGGAGAGAGTGGGGGGGTTGCCCTTGGAAAGGGTTCGGGGTTCAGGGGTTTGGTGCCTTGCTCAAGAGCACCTTGGCAGTGGCCAGGAGGGGACTGGCACCTCCCTGGTTTAGCCTGGTGTGGTGAACTCAGGTGGCCCAGTATAAAGTAGGACTTAACCCTTTAATGCCCCAGTATTGTTCGTAACATTCCATATTTTTTTTGAACATACGACATTTGACCAGAACTAGCCAATAAAATTGTCTTTTTTTTTTTTTTTCAGAATTAATTTAGTGTACATTTAAAAGAAAAAGATTATTCAAGACAACATATATAAATATCTATAAAAAATTGTACAATGCATGGTATCGTACATGTTAACTATTGAAATCTCAATTTAAAAAAAACTAAATGGCAACCATCTGGTGGCTCTAGAGCAGGGGTTCCCAAACATTTTTCAATAATGTACCTCCGTTGCATATGTTTTTTTTGCCAGGTCCCCCCCCCCCCCCCCGAACAGCAACAAAAACACTTTTACATCTACATAAAGAGGAACAATACATTGTCGGCAGTGAACCCGTAACTGAAAAACATTTAAATGCGCCAATCTAAAAATGTTCATAAGCCATCAATTAATTCATTTATTATTATAGTATAATTATATAATGTATATGTATAATTATAGCAAATGATCACATACCCCCTGCAGTACTCTGAAGTACCCCCAGGGGTACGTGTACCCCCATTTGAGAAACACTGCTCTAGAGGAACATCTGGATAATTATCATTGCCTTAAATGACAAGAAAGTGTTTAGAGAAAAACCATTCCCGACTATTTTTAAATTAAGTACTTTTTGTGTGAGTCTAATAGTCAAACCCACTGCAACCCAACTGCAGAAGAACTAAAACTGAAGTAGAACAAATAAATTAAATTAAATCGGAAAAATGAAACCGAACGACCTTGTTTGTCTCCCATGGACAGATCCTGCTGGAGCCGGCCGTGATCCAGGACGTCCTGTCCGCAGGCAGCCACCTTCAGCTGCTGGAGCTGCTCAGCCTCTGCTCCCACTACCTCATCCAGGTACACACACACACACACACAGACACCTACACACACACACACACAAACACACACGCTGTACCAACAGAAATTTGTTCAACCTTGCACAGGTGCTGAGATGATTGTATCCCACTCAATCTTTCATCCAAATATTATCAGTACACTTTTAACACCTAAATCCTGTATACCATGACCACACACACACACACACACACACACACACACACACACACACACACACACACACACACACACACACACAAATTAAATTGTACAACCTTGTACAGTACTGAGTGACTTTTTGACCCTGTCATTAGAGTAAAACATATGCTTGTGTAAATACTAGACAGACCTCCATATAAGGTGTTTACAGACCAAAGTGTCTAGATTTGTTCTAGAACAATCATGGTCACAACCAATAAAATAGAATCCCCAAATCCCACATCACTACCGAGATAACGAGCATTGCTTATGATCATACTTGTCTAATTTCTTTCTACAAAACAGTGAAGAAACAAATGATGCTTGTGCTGATAGCAGCTGCAGTAGTGACGCTAAGAGAACTAGATGTTTCAATCCCTTTAGTAGGAAACCCTTGACAGTAGCAGTCGGTGTGGAGCGGTGAAAAGGTGGGGAAGGTATGTCATTAGGGTCATCGGGTGGTTTTGTCCCAGGTACACCCCCTCCATGCCATACCCTCCATTTCCCTTATGGGCTCTGCATGGCAGGGGCGTCCTTCTCCCTGAGTTGGGACCAAGCCGCACCGCATAACATCAACCAAAGGCAAATTTGGGGAAATACTGTACACTTATTTGCTTTATTCCTGAGAGTTAGATGAGTATCAATCTACTTATCTGGCAAGAAAGCAAATAAGGCTCTCCCAAAATCTCAAAGGATTCCTTCAAGCTAACTTGACTGCAACGTTTGATGTCAAAAGTAATTCATGTCCTTGTAATTAGTCAAATTTAACGATGTCCAATCGACTGCAATCTGGAATTAATGGCCGGGTGTGAATCCTCCTCCACAGGGAGGTTAAGGGTCAGAGTCGGCTGGGGACTGATGCCCTTGAGCCGGGGCAGATTCAGTGAAGGACACCTCAGTGGGGTGGATGCTTGTCAGCTAAGACGCCTGAAGATCTAGGCCACCCGGCTGCTTTTTTACTTGGAGTTCATCACAGAGACCGAGACGGATTAAACGGAGGCAAAGTCAGCCCTCTGGGTCCCAAAGCTGCTGCAGATGAAGACCAATCAGGTCGTTGCAGAGCAGAAACCACTTTGATAAGATACACAGTGGTTTTAGAATCACTTAATTACTTACATACAGATGCTCCACAGTACTAATCACATCTACTATTTCATTTTGTGCATCTCGAATCCCGGCACTGTAAAAAGGTTGTCTACAAGATAAAAACACTAAATCTGAGGGAAAAGGTGCTCAAAACAAGTGAAATAAAACACTTAAAATAAGAAATTTGCTCTTAAAACAAGATAAATTATAATAAAACCTAAGTTTTTTTAAGAACCCAATAATTTGCAGTGTGCCCCCAGACTGCAGTGTATTTATACTGTCTCCAAGTCTTGACAGTTACATCACAATAGTGAACCTGGCTCAAATGTGCCCTCTGGTGGTTGTAGTGCCCAGACTAAACCTCACAAGTTCACTAGAGACAAAACAGCAAACCCGTAATGCACTAGGCCACGCCAAAACAATATGTAATTTAGATCAAATTAAAAAGATTAAATGATTGATTATGTTGAATGTTGAGAGCACAGGAACAGTTTTGGATGGTGGGTGAGTTGAAAAGAGATGTCGTCTGGTTTTTTGGCCCGGGAGGACGGACTGGATTGAGACTCAGTGTGGGGGGGGTTTAATCTCAGTTGCTTTCACCCAAGCTGTATTTAAAGCACCAGATGCTACCTAGAACATAGTCTACATTCTTGATGTTCCAAGTCCGGAAATTCCGCCGGATGCATGTATTTTCGCCAATGTCCGTTACCTTCTGCTTTCTTTGTGTGGGAGTTCTAACCTCTGGTGGATTTCTGAGGACTATGGTTACCTGGTCCTCAGATCTCTGCAGGGTAAATCCAGACAGCTAGCTAGACTATCTGTCCAATCTGAGTTTTCTGTTGCACGACTATTTTACAGCAGCTCCGTGCCGAGCTTTCGGAGATTGTGATTGGTCTATAGAAATGCCGATAAAGAGCATGTTTTTCTTTCAACCCGGAATGCTGTGTGGACTAGCCAGACCCTCCTCGGTCTGGCAAAGTGAGACTACCTAGACTGAGAAATGAGGGCACTGGACTGAGTAGAAAGGGATGAGGGTTGGAAGGATGAGGGGATTCCTTCATTCAAAGTAACATTACATCACAATATAAACCGGCCTGACTCAATTTAAAAACTAGTTTTTAGACGATTCCTATTCCAGGATGGACGTGGGGATGAGGTTAGGGATAAATGGAGGGAGGGATGGGGGTACGAGTGAACAGGGGATGAAGGGGTGAGGTAGGTGAGAAGTCAAGGTCTCACAGGGGAAGGGAGGGTGGGTTGAGAATGCGGAGACAGACAGCACGGAGTGGATTGGCTGGTAAGTGATCAGAGGTGTGGTCAATTCATTAACTTCATACAATGTTATGGATTTTTCTGCTTGCTCATGTCATTGCTTGCCAAAATCTGTGTTTGCCAATGACTGTTTCATTTGGGATGTGGTTAGAGTGCATAAGGCCAGACCAAAAATAGAAGTGATTTCCCAATAAACACTGCACCAATTGATTGAAAAGCCGATGTTTCGGCCATTCAGGGTCATCCAGCTCGCATATGATAATAATCGATGCCACACTTGCTGTGTACAGGGCTATAAATCCTTTATCTGAAATTCTAATGACACATTTTGACTTCTATATACAGTATGTGCGACAGTTGCTGTTGCTATTTGTATAATCATACTTCTAATATATAATGAAGTCCCTTTAAACTATTTTTTTAAAATCCTAATTCATAGATTTTTCATAGCAAAACACACTTTTCTTTCAAATAGTTCCAGTGAAATTGAAATATACAGAATACCTTTTTTTCAAATCCCTGAGTGGTTGATCCATGTAGTTATTGTATTATTACATCAGGGTTAAGTACTAGCTGAAGTACTGTGTGTGGTGAAGGGCAGCCAGAAGATGGCAGTCTTATTCCACTACTCAGGCCTCAGTTTCTTTATTTACCTCCTTTCCTCTCCTTTATTTCTGTCTGCCTGTCCCTACATTTAGCCCCTGCACTGTTATCATTTAACTATGAAAATTGAAACTCACACATGTGTGGCTTACATGTGCATTTATGTATCAGGAATGAGTGTGTATGTAAGTGGTACTTACTTGGACATCTAGACATCTATAACTGGTACATGTGACAAATCATTTTTTAAATGAAGACATTTGTGACTACATAGTCCTAACTGAATATTTATAGGTGCTCTTTGCAGTTTGCAAGTACCGGGAAAACAATAAGGCTGAATACTTGCATTCATTTGTATGTTTATGTATCCCTGCTGCAGGAACTGAGCACTGTGAACTACCTGGAGCTGTACCGCGTGGCCGACCTGTTCCACCTCCCCGCCTTAGAGGAGGCCGTGGTGGGCTTCCTGGTGGAGCATCTGTCTGAGCTGAGCCAGAACCGGCAGGAAGAGGCTCTGCAGCTGCCCTACCGCCTCCTGAGGGAGGTGCTGAAGAGCGACCGCCTCACCTCCCTGAGCGAGGAGGAGATATGGAAGGTACAGGAAGTGTGTGTGTGTGTGTGTGTGTGTGCGTGTGGTCATGCATTTTGCATGCAAGTAGAGGCATGGGATGCAGCATTAAGGTGTTCAAAGTGTAGTGTTATGGTAATACTTGTTAGAAAAAGAAAGTGGGAAACAAACATCTCAGTGGGTAAATGTGAACAAATTGCATCTTGGCACCAAACCATTCTGTATGTAACACACACACACACACACACACACACACACACACACACA
>NC_048412.1:2621892-2647297 GCF_013103735.1 Etheostoma cragini | reverse complement strand
ACATACACACATACACATATACACACACTCTCTCTCCCTGTCTTGTGTGCTCTAACTCTCTCCCTTTCTCAAAAACACACACACACACACACACACACACACACACACACACTATCCCTCTCTCACTTTCTCTTTCAGTGCGGGGAAGGAGAAGGAGTTCATTTATTCTGTGCCCGGAGGAAGTTGCGTGATGCAGCGTGACCTTCACAGTCAGCTGCCGTAGTGCACACGCTCACACACACACACACACACACACACACACACACACACACACACACAGTCACTTCAGAGCAATGGGGAGGAGAGAGGCGGGGTGAGCGATAGAGAAAGGGGGGTAGAGACAGGAGAGTGGCACACATACCATAAAAAGACAATCCTGACTTGCTTGTTTGCTGCATCTTCACACCTTTGGAGTGGATTGAAGGGGGTATTAAGGAAAAACTGTTCAGAACACATTAAGTATCTGTCTATACGTCATCATACACCAAATTCTGAGTTTGGATTTCTGGTGTGATACTGTGGAGTTGGTCATCTTTTTCTGAAAACAATATGTCTCCACTTCACCAAAAACTTCATTTTACTATATTAAATTGTCCTTCTCTGCACAGATTGCATTTCAAAAAACCTTCTTTGATCTCCACTCACCTCACCCACATTCACACCTCGTCGCAACTAAATAACCTTCCGCCGCTCTCCACTTCAATTAAATTCCCTGCATGCCAGTTCGCCTGCGTTAAACAAAGGCAGGCGCCTGTGGATATTTACAGTCTGTATATTGAATGCTGCTGATTAATAAATACGTGTGCGTGTGCAGTGCTGCTGTACATCAGTCTTGCCATAATAGCCTATAGGTGTCTTGAAAAATAATTCAGATTATCAGTCTGACACTCTCAGATTCTCTCCTTTTGTTTTCTGCTTTTTTAACTCAATCCTCTAATCTTTTATTCTATCCATACTGACTTCATTCGGTCCCTTTTTGGCTCTTCCTTTCCTCTCACACCCTTTCTTCCTTCCCCCTTCCACTTCTCTTGACTACAACTTCTTACATCTTGCCCCCCCCCCCTTTTAAGGGACAGTACGCTATGTTTTTGGATGCGTAGGAGGCTTCAAAGTCAGACCCACCCCTTGACTTTAAAAGAAGCAGCACCCCAATTTTAGCCATGTATGAATGACCCAATTTTGATATATTCATCAAATTGTGCATTTAATTTTAAATGAGCAATTCCCAAATGTTTGCCAAACGCAACAAAATGCTAAATACTGTAGTCCTTCAATTTTTTTGACCTGCTGAGCAAAATTATTCGGACTTAAGGTCCCATATTATGCTCATTTTCAGGTTCATACTTATACTTTGGCTTTCGGTAAAACTTTATAATAACCATCATTAATAGGTGGTTTATTAATAGTTATTTAATCTTTAGTCATTTTACTGTTAACAATTCAATTATAATGACTAAAATATTAAATATCGCTGTAAAGGAACACTTTGTTACACACATTATATCCCACATATACTATATTAGGACAGTTGTGACATCACAACTGTACTATACGTAGCTCATTTAAAGGCACCGTTTCTGAATACATGTGACTTATTATAAACACCTTTAATGAGTTCACCATTCATTGGCTACTTAATTTGAGTTATATTAAAACGCATTCAACTTTATTTTCGGTTTTGTGAAGGCTCCGCGACAACAAAAACTCATCCAGTTCTTCTCTACTCCATCTGCTTGTAGTTGGTGGTTTTGTGGCTGGAACACAACTGCCGTTACCAGTACACCGACGACCTCCTGCAACACGTCCGCTACGGCCTGATGGACGTCCCCACGCTGCACCATCTCGCCCGTAGCCACTCTCTTGTCAAGTCCAGCCCTACCGCTGCTGCCCTTGTGGAGGAGGCCCTGGACTACCACCACGCCACCTTCGCCCAGCCCCTCCGCCAATCGGCCCGCACCCGGCCTCGCTTCCAGTCCCTCACCCTCTACATAATTGGCGGGCGGAAGCGGGAGGTGAGCCGGGTCAGGGAGTTGCGCTATTTCAACCCGGCCGCACAGGAGCATGTACGCGTCGCGGGGGGGTCGAACTGGAGCGAGCTGCCGCCCATGCCCACTGGGCGCAGCCACCACTGTGTGGCCGTAATGGGGAACTTCCTGTTTGTCGTGGGTGGGGAGGTGGAGCACGCCACCGGGAGGACGTGCGCTGTAAGGACTGCTTGTCGATACGACTCCAGGGCAAACGGGTGGACTGAGATCGCCCCCATGAAGGCCTGCAGGGAACACTTTGTCCTGGGTGTGCTGGGTCAGTACTTGTACGCGGTGGGGGGCAGGAACGAGCTGAGGCAGGTGCTGCCCTCTGTGGAGCGCTACTGTCCCAAGAGGAACAAATGGATGTTTGTCCAACCCTTCGACCGCTCACTGTCCTGCCACGCCGGGTGTGTGGCCGACAACCTGCTCTGGGTCTCAGGTATACCCCGATAAGGAAGACGGACTCAAGACACTCACACACTCTCATGCTGGATTCTACACATGCATGTGCACGGACACTCTCTTGACATGTAGTCCAGATGTAGACTGCTTTGTACACATTTGTACCAAAGTATTTTGCGCTCTGATAAAAGCCAAAGGTGTTGTTCTTTTGCGTTACAGGTGGGGTAACAAACACAGCTCAGTACCAGAATCGACTGATGGTGTACGACCCAGAACAGGTAACTGTGACATGATGAGATCCTTTACTGTCTTAAATAATTCAGGTCTAAAAGTGCTTATGAGACCATATCAGAGGTTTTAAGTGATTCATCCTGTTTGGATACGATATAGTATAACATGCTGTAGTGATTCATATTTTTTAAAACTACTTGAATCAATATTTTCATTTAACCCATGTGTTGTCTTCCCCTTGACCACGCAACTTTTAGTTTTTCTGGGTCGAAATAATTTAAAATTAAAACCGAAAGACACTTTTACCGCGTTCCCCACTTTTTCCAATGTTTGGGATGATTATTTTCTGCGCTTTTTGGAATATTTTTGTTGTTTTTACCGACATTTCTTTCTCTTTTCTTAACGTTCTTTTATAAAAAAAAAAAAGAATTCTTTAAATGCCATAAAATATAAATGTTTCCCCGCCATATGGAGATGAAAGTAAATGGAATTGCATCATGGGAAAAAAAGATAGGAAAACCACATACAAAAATGTGAAACTCTACAGCTTACTTTAGAGTATAAGCTACAGTAAAGTAGTGTATTTGTGAGTTGTAGTAAATTATTCATGTTACGAAAACCTTGGTACTGGCCCTTTAATGAAAATCCTATCAATATTGCCTCTGCAAGGTTAAAATCTTTTACCCAAAATACAAAGTGCACAAATACACACACACACGTATGAACACACAGACACACACACGCACACATGTCTCACTATCTTTGTGGGGACCCATCCTTGACATTATTTATTCCCTAGCCCCTTACCCTAACCTTAACCATCACAACTAAATGCCTAACCTCAACCCTCACCCTAACCATAACCTTAACCATCACAACTAAATGCCTAACCTTAACCCTTACCCTAACCATCAAAACTAAATGCCTAACCTCAACCCTCACCCTTACCCTAACCTTAACCATCACAACTAAATGCCTAACCTTAACCCTTACCATAACCTAATTCTAACCCTAATCCTAAAGTCTTAACACTTATAAAGCCCTTTAAAGTTGTGGGGTCCAGCATTTTGGCCCCACAAAACTGTCCGGACCCCACAACTTTACTGAACTCCCTGTTATTGGACCCTACGAATGTAGTTAAAGGAGAGAAACCACACACACACACACACACACACGCACGCACGCACGCACGCACGCACGCACGCACGCACGCACACTGTTGCAGTCTGAATGAGAATTAGTTTAATTAATTAGTATTTTCTGTATTTCCAATGCTTCAAACTAACTGTAGTGGAATGTAGTAAGCTTCAGTTCCTGTATGTGCATGTACAGTATATGAGCCAGCTGTTATGTAAAGAGGGCTGGATCTCAGTGGGGCCGTATATCGTGTGGACGTATGCACCGTGTATATGTGGAAGGTGCATATCCATATGGGTCTGTGTTTGTCTATGTCGGCGTGGAAGCGAGGGAACGAAGAGGCGAGTAAAAGAGAGAGGGAGAGCGTCTCATTTGTATTCACCACGGATCGACATTCACCTGCCAGAGCAACAGCAACCCCCCACCCACTCTACCCTCAACAGATGGCCACCCGTCAGCTCCCAGCAGACACACACACGCACACACACACACACACACACAAAATAAGCTCCGCCACACTTAGTGAAATGAGCAGGGATCTTTGGTGTAAAATGGAGTGGCTGAAACATATGATTAGAAATAGGGAGGGAAGTCATTAGTACAAACCCGAGCTCCTGTGTCTTGTTATTTATCTAGCACTAAGCATACATCAATTACCTATGCATGGATATGCTTAAATATTAATCTTCTTATTCTTCCTTCTTCCCTTCCCACCCTCTCTGTTTCTTCCCCTCCCTCCCTCCCTCCCTCTTCGTACTACATCTCATCTGCATCAAATCATTTTTTTACCTCCCTACCTTCCATCTGCTTCCATCGCCCCTAATCCATTCTTCAACTTCACCTCCACCTCCCTTTTTTTCCAGGACCAGTGGTTGGCCCGCAGTCCCATGTTGCAGCGGCGAGTGTACCACGTGATGGCGGCGGTGAGGAGGCAGCTCTACGTGCTGGGCGGCAACGACCTGGACTACAACAACGACCGCATCCTGGTGCGCCACATCGACTCCTACAACATGGACGCGGACCAGTGGACACGCTGCTCCTTCAGCCTCCTCACCGGTGGGTGAAGAGAGTCAAGAAACCACACACACGACCAAGCATACACTTCCAAATTTATACTGGGGATGATTAAACAGTTGATAGTAACAGATTAATACTCTAGTCTGCAAGACTGTTCTTCCCTTTAAAGGAATAGTTTGATCTATATTCACTTTCTTTCCATGAGTTACATAAGAAGATACTACTCTCAGGTGTGCAGTGGTGGAAGAAGTATCCAGATCATTTACTTTAAGTGCTCATATCATGCTTTTTGGTCTTTTCCCTTTCCCTTTTTAGCATTTTTTTGTGCACGTTAAATTTTTACAAAGTGAAAAAGCCTAATGTCCCCCCCCAATTAAAGTAGAGCTTTAAACTTGCCAAAGAGCATTGTGTGGTATCAATCATATTATTTTAGGTAGTTAAAAAAGAACATTGGTATAGGAAAACGGGTCAATTTGACCCGAGGACAACACATACGTGTAAAAGACTCGGGAGACCTTGATGAATTTCACAGGAGCATTTAATGAAAACTCAACTGAGGAAATAATTGAGGCGGGCAGTACAGTTTAACCTCAGTGTGTCATTGTGTCATTGTGTCGTGCCATCCCATCTCTCCAACGTCCCTGTCTTCCTGATGGTGGATTTAACTCACGCTAAGTTTAGCCGAGTGTGTATTCACCACATTGCACTTGCTCCGGTGCTGCCGGAAATTCCGCCGGATCCCGCTCTTTGCCCCCCCGGTAAGCTTCTGCTTTCTTTGTGTTGGCGTTCTAACCTCTGGTGGACTTCTGAGGACTGAGGTTACCTGGTCCTCAGATCTCCGCAGGGTAAATCCAGACACCTAGCTAGACTATCTGTCCAATCTGAGGACTATGGTCACCTGGTCCTCAGATCTCTGCAGGGTAAATCCAGACACCTAGCTAGACTATCTGTCCAATCTGAGGACTAAGGTCACCTGGTCCTCAGATCTCTGCAGGGTAAATCCAGACACCTAGCTAGACTATCTGTCCAATCTGAGGACTATGGTCACCTGGTCCTCAGATCTCTGCTGGGTAAATCCAGACACCTAGCTAGACTATCTGTCCAATCGGAGTTTCCTTTTGCAAGACTAAAACTACTTTTGAACATACACATGTTTCACCAAAACAAGTTCCTTCCCGGTTTAGTTAGATTTTAGTCTGGTTTAAAGAAATGCCAATAAACCAAAGCAGGTTTTCTTCCCAACCCGGAATGCGGTGTGGATTCGCCAGACCCCCCTCCAAACGCAGATGCTAAAGCCTAGCTCTGGGAAGTATGCTAAAGTGTGGCTCCGAAAGGAGACAGCCCTAAAACAAAAACCCTCATCGTGCAGCTGCCTAGGTTCCCTGGAAAGGTTATGAGGTAATGTTGGACACTGACCCAGGGCTGTAGTCAAGACCACCTTTGTCGAGTCCAAGACAAGTCCAAGAACAAGACTAGTCGAGTCCAAGTCAAGACCGAGTCCAAAGAAGTTCCAGTCCAAGACAAGACAGAGTCCAAAATCGTTCGAGTCTGAGTCAAGACCGAGTCCAGGACAGAAAAAAGGTCTTATGCATGAGAGTATCAAGACAATCATTTTGGGTTTTACTTTCACTCCAATATTATTATCAACATAATAAAGACACCTGGACTCGGTCGAGACCAAGAACCATATCCGGCAAGACCAGTGGCCGAGACAGAGACAAGTCCGAGTCCAAATGCTAGCGAGTACGAGACAAGTCAGAGACTGTAGAAAAACGGTCTCGCTGTAGTACTCGAGTCCGGTCTTGGACTCGAGTGCACTGACCTGACCTGGGGTTCCACTGTCTCAACTCACATAGCAGCAGTTAGGTAAACTCACGCCCTCCTTCTCTCCTCACACATGACTTTCAGATTATATTTTATTAGATAATACTTTATTTATCCCATAGTGGGGAAATACCCTTATTACAGCAGCAGTTTCCTACAGTAAAAAGCAAAAAAACAACAAGTAAACTCACAAACAACAGACAATGTGCAAAAGGTATTGAATGAATGTAAAGTGGCATTAAATAAAAGGTATTGTAAAGTAAAGGGAGGTGGCCAAAGTACAAAAAACTTAATAAATACAAATACAATTGAATTGAATATGTTGTTAAATAATATGGCAAAAGTAAGTAACCATAATATAAATGATATTGAAGTGTTACCACACTATATACAGTATAATATTGAAAAAGTAGTGTGTGGTGGGTAAAACAGGAACACAAACTACCTCTTTTGTTCTCTCCTATGATTTTTGGAAAAGTTTAAGACAAAGTCACAGGAAGGAGACCAGGAGCTCAAATCTCGGGTCTCCATCCCTCTCCAGGCCCCATCGTTCTGCCTTTATCTCCCTCCCTCCCCGGGGGACATGATGGAAGTCATATTGTCAGAATGTCCTCTGCTTTGGACAGTGAAGCATTGTGTCGGCTCTGTCCTCCCCAGGTCAAAACGAGTCCGGAGTAGCCGTCCACGATGACAGGATCTACGTGGTTGGAGGGTACTCGATCTGGACCAACGAGCCCCTGGCATGCATTCAGGTGAGACTTTTTGATTTAGCCTTTATCAGACGAGGCGATCCAAATTCATCCATTCTATAATATGCCATTCATACAGTGCAGTGAAACAGCAGCACACTAACTATTAAAAAGCCATTGAATTAACAGAGGCTATCCATCTTGAACAGCTTTCTTTACTTTATTTTAATAAAGCTGCTGATTTATTTTTTTAGCTTCCCATACGATGATTCCTTGATTGATGAATTAAAGAAAGTGATCGCAAAGAAAAGCACAGGGACAGATGAACTGCCAAAAGAGATTATATAATATTATTATTATATTAGGTAAGACAGAGACATACCCCTGCTCCATCTCTCTTTCAGCTAAGGGGTCCTTGGCCTAAAAAACAGTGAGACCTCTGGTTTATGAGGGACACCAGGACTGGGCAATGTATCAATGTTATCAGTGTATCGATATCGAGATATGAGACTAGATATCGGCTTACATTTGGGATATATTGTAATATTGTAATATGGCTGTCGTTACCTGGTTTTACAGGCTGCATTACAGTGAAGTGATGTCATTTTCTGAACTTTCATTGTGTAAATAACATTAGGTCCGTCCCCTCTTAGTCGATTAGTTGACTTATCTGTGGTTTTGGTATTACTCGACTAAGATTTCTTAAGTTGAGAAGTCATTTTTTAGGCTTATTCATGCTTAATTACTCATTTCCAAAAAAATTAGAGCAGGCGAACACAGGATTTAAAGGGATTTTTTGCAGGATTACTTGCAAAAAACTTGCAGGAAAACTCAGTTTTACAGATGGTAAATTAACTTAATTTATATAGTGCTTTTCTTAGTTAGTTGACAAAATCATGTAAGTGTTAGTCAACTAAGAATTTCTTTAATGGAGGACAGCCTTACATAACATTTTGTATAAGCACCAATAGTCAACCATGCATCGTCGCAATATCAACATTGAGGTATTTGGTCAAGAATATCGTGATATTTGATTTTCATTATATCGCCGAGCCCTGAGGGACACCATACATTACTAAATGAGTTTCCTTTCTCCAGGTGCTGGATGTGAGCACAGAAGGGAAGGAGGAGGTTTTCTACGGGCCAACACTGCCATTTGCCTCCAATGGGATAGCAACTTGTTTCCTCCCTGCTCCTTACTTCACCTGCCCAAACCTACAGACTCTACAAGTACCCCATCACAGGATAGGTGCGGTTTAACCCACTGATGGACAAAACATGAACACAACCACAGAAAGGACAAACTAAACTCTGGACCGTCAGTATTTGCAACAAAAAAAAAATTGTCCCTGGTCATAGTAATCCTTATGGAACCATCTCGGTCACACCAGTCTACAGGGATTTCAGATGTAATAACATTACATCGCTGAGCTACGATAGCTTGTTATCCCGCAAGCTTCTAGAAAAAAAAGCTGCTGTCACAATAACACAGGTATCTGTTGTTTTTCCCCAAAAACTGAGAAACCTTTCACGATGTCCAGTGAAGCAAGTTAAGGGAAAATTAACTCCGGAGGGATTGTAATTCCAAAAGAAGACGGGAACAAAATGCCAGTCCCATTATCAAAATTTGTGGGAGATGGACATTACTGAGAAACGGTCCTCTTGGTAACCCATTATAGGGCTGTAGGGGCTTTTATATCTAACATCACTGTATAACATTTCCATAATACACTCTATAATCACTTTGGTGGCCTGAAAAGCATGCAGGATGTTTTTCAAGATAAAGAGGACAGAGACGGTTTTCTCATTGACTCGCGTGTCTTTTGAAATCACAGATTGGGATAACAAATGTCAAGAGCCTGAAGCTGAAGATCATTAGTGCATAAATAACCGGTGTCGTTTTGTAATCCGAATAAGTACAAAAAAATGACTTGATTTTTCTGCATCCGCAGCAACACACTACTGTATGTGTGTGTGTTGTCGCCCTGTGTATGTGAGTGTGAGATTGCTCAGGACCAAAGACTGTTTCTGTCTAATGGGTGTCATCATTCAGAGAATATCTATTGAAATGTCTCCAAAGAAGTGTGTACAATACATATAAAAAACACTTCAATGTGCTGATTTTAGGTTAACAAAATCTACTTTGACCAAAAGAAAGAAAAATGGCTCCCAGCAATTCCCTCTTCTGTCCAAAAAATAACATGTCTGAAAGAACATATGGCCCTTTTTCAGAATAAAGAAGCTATATGAACCCATCTGGAATGTACTTTATAAGGACTGTTGATAGCTAAGAGGTAAAGAAGGTGTATTATCTAGCAGCGTTAGATGACTAATAACTAATTTAAAGCATCACTTCTGCCTTTCTTCGGCTTCTCAAAACACGTCTGACACCCTTGGAGGTAAAGGAACGCAGTGCAGCCGACAGACTCAGATGAAGGGATGCGTTGCAGTTTGACGACGCCGGCAGATGACTAGCAGGGACAGAAAATGGGACTTTGTGATTGTGGGAGACGAGAGCGACCCTTCATGTGATTAGGTCCAAACTAAAGCCGGATTGCAAGAAATTGCTCTGACTTGGAAAGGCGAGCGCAAATTGGAAAAAACAGTACTCTTCTCTTTTTACTTTCTTCTTTAACTGTCATTAAATATGGAATTTCAGAGTAGATCCAGCATTTGATGGTATAAGCACAAATAGCGTGTGCTCACATTCCCAACTATAAAACCAAAACACCAATATGAGCACCTTCATATGTATTGTCACATTTTTATTTCATTATTAATGCACCTGCCAAAATGCAAAGCTTCGCTTTCTTTACAATCTGTACACTATATAACATTGTGGTTGCTATTATGCTTACAGGCATTCTTTAAAATACAGCTGATAAGGTGTTTGGAGACATTCCCAGTGCTGTTTTTCCAGCACTACAGCAACAGGTGAGGTTTCACATTAACTCAGTTAATGAAAGGATACTTTTGTAGGAAGCGCTGTACTTTTCTGATGACCACATTAAGAGATAGAGCACAGAAAACGGAGGTTGGTAGGAGTGGTTCTTGGAGCTGGTGGCAGGTCCTGGAGCTGGTCCTTTTTTTTTTTTTCTTTCCCTCTTGTGAAAAAGACTTCAGTCTGCTTCCAGACTGGTTATTTCAGCCTGCCCACTCTCTCCAAGGAGGCCCAGCAACTTCCTATATGCATTCCTGTTACACAGAGAGATGGAGCAGTCTCTTTAGTCCACATCTTCAATAAAGCCTAAAAATGCATAGGGCTGGGCATCGTTCACAAATGTCCAACCCCGGTACCGATACCAGTATCATGACTGTCAATATCGCTTCCAAAACAGACAAAAAGAAATCCTAGTATTACGGCACAAAGGTTTTAAATTATTTTTCAGCTCTTACTACAGGAGTCCAGTCTCTATGACATGTAACGTTAGACAGCCAATCAGCAGCATTATTAGATCTTGGTAGAAGCATGCTGCATGCTTATTGGCTCTCTAACGCTGATGAGATTTACTCCTTAAGGTATTTAATGACGGGGCATTTTGGGCGCCCAGGCAGCTCAGCTGGTAGAGCAGGCGCCCATACATAGAGGTTTACTCCTCTCCGCAGTGGGCCCGGGTTTTACTACGATCTGTGTCTATGTCTCCCCCCCTCTCTCCCCTTCCATTTCTTCAGCTGTCCTGTCAATAAAGGCCTAAATATGCCCCCCAAAAAAACTAAAAACTAAATTAAAAAATGACGGGGCATTTTTCGCTACTCCAAACTTTCGGGGCAACTTGTCCGGCGCCTAAAAAGTATTGATTAGGTTACCCAGCCCTTCAAATGCAGAATATTTCCAGTTGTGTACGCAACACCTGCTTATCGTCTAGACAACGTAAAAAATAGCTCAGGGCCATGAATGCAGTTTACGCGGCTTCCACGATGTGATTCATGTGCTTGCTCACCTCAAGGCGATGTTCCTGCCCAGTCCTCGCTTGTGCTCTGTGTTCCTCAGACTGACAGACAGGTTGGGTATGAGAACCTGAACCACAGGGGGATCCAAAACCGCCACCGTCTCCAGGACACTGTATACCTGCCTGTCGTAGACTCCCTCATTCTCCTCCACAAAAGACCTAGGGGCATTGGGATTACACAAACAGTAAAAGCGCTGAAGGATAAAAATAGGCTTTACTGTAATATATTTATATAGTATTACTTTGTGCCTAAATAGCTGATATCAAGGTGTGTGCATCCGCCGCCACACAGCTCTAATACAGGTGCGGATTTTTATTGCTAGACATTATTTTCAATTACCGTAAGACAGTGATCATCTGGTCACACGGTCCCTCTGTAGACGCAGCGGCACATCGCTCCACCACAAGCTGTAAGGCATCTGTGCTCGTCTTCCTCACTGCTCAGGAAAAAACACACACACACACACACACACACACACACACACACACACACACACACACACACACACACACACACTGATGTCATTAGACAGCCCTTCAGTGATCACTCTAACCAACGTGACTTGTTTTTTCTGTATAATTTGCCCCGAAGTGAGGATTGATGACAACTCCAAGTGTTGAGGACATGTTTGCAACCATCTCCCCTGTAAGTGAGACCTCTAAGTGCTACGATTATTTATATGTATGTATATATATATATATATATATATATATATATATATATATATATGTTTTTTTTTGGGAGCTAAGGGAAGTTGCGGCCAATGCATATCTGGAAACATTTATTTTGGAGAACTTTGAGGGGAAAAAAAAGGACTTTAACGTGTGCTGTTGTGAATTGCAGTCATACATACAAACATACGTGATCCTAGAAAAACAAGTCATCGCTGTGTTTGACAAAACGTCAGTTTCTTCACTGAGCTGTGGTCCTTTTAGTAGCTAACAGTTTCCTGTATGACATCACCAGAAGCAACGTTGTGAGTATGAATGAGGGAATATAGAGCAGAGCCCAACCGATATATATTGGCGGGCCGATATTATTGGTCGTTATCCGGCATTTCATGAAATATTGGTATTGGCATTTTATAATGCCCAATAAAAAATAAAATTCCGATTTGGACCTGAGAGAACTTTTTCTTCCAAACTATACAGGAGCAAGTGAGATGGTCTGGTAAGACGCTCCTTCACATTACTCATAACTGAAAGTTCTCTTTCTCTCTGCCAGACTGTTAAACAAGGAAACTCTGCGGTAACGAGACGTGTCAGATGATCGGTCACACAGAAACATCTCAGAATCCGTTATTGGGACCCGTTGCAGGTGATTGGATGAACCATCTGTCTATCAAACTCTTGCCGAAGCCTGCCGGGAGAAAGAAAACTGCCTTTCCACCGAGAAAAGCCTGCAGTACCCACCACTGCTCTTTTGCTGATTGATGCTGATTAGCCAGGCCAGGGTGGAGCCTGACCAGAAAGATTCGGACAGGCCAATGAAAGCCCGCACCGGCAGAGTAACCAATCGCTTCTTCCCCTGGGCCATACATTCACCTGTCATGACCAACCGCACTACCTCTGGACATGATATCACCTTCTTCTTATGCTGAAACCTGCTGCTCTTTTACACATGTGTGCAAGAGGGTGGGTGTTGTCTGGGATGGATGGGAGGGTGTCAGTCAATTACCTGTATCCCATAATACATGTGTTGTATATGTGGGTGGGTGAGTGTGTGTGTGAAGAGAGAAAAGAGAGGGAAACGTATGTAGGGGATG
Source organism: Etheostoma cragini (assembly GCF_013103735.1). NCBI lineage: Eukaryota > Metazoa > Chordata > Actinopteri > Perciformes > Percidae > Etheostoma > Etheostoma cragini. The sequence goes on along the minus strand of NC_048412.1, from coordinate 2,634,254 downwards.
GGGGGTATTTGTTACATTTCTTTTTGTTTTTCCAAGCACCTTGACTTATTTTTCTTTTCTCAAAGATAATTTTTGGGGCTTTTCTGCCTTTAATTTTTGACAACCCAGCTAAGTAAGAAAGGGGCAAGAGATGGGGAAGACATGCAGGGAATTTTCACAAGTTGGACATGAACGCTGAACCTCTGCTTTGGAGAATTAACCTCGAAGTACATGTACGCCTGCTCTACCACTGAACCAACCTGGCCACACAGCAACTTGACTTTAATTGTTTTAATGCACAGTATTCAAAAGCCTTATAAATGTGGAATGTCTAAGTAATGACAATAAAGCCCGATTTGATTTGATTTCACTTTATCTTGTGATATTGAGAGAATCCAGCTGTCGTGCGCGTTAAACTCTGAGGACCAATCCCAAATGACACAAACACTCAATGTAACAAAAAACATGATAGGCTTCGGATTAGTTTGTGTGTATGTGCACCAGCATGATCGTACCCTGCGGTTCGTTGACCAGCATCACACAGCGCAGCAGAGAGGGGAGGGGCAGAGTGAGGAGGGTGGGGTCCGAGTCATTGTTTCGCCTCAGGAGCTCCAATAGGAACATCAGGAGAGATGCGAGCCGAGGCGGAGGGGCGTGTCCTTTAAACTGCAGGAAGCTCTCACTGTAACGTTGGAAAGGGACAATTCCAATTACTTGTAGATCTGAAGAAGAAATGGCAAAGTTTTTAAAGTTTTTAAAGCCAAGTATCGCTAAACTTGCACTTTCCCAAAGCTGAAGAAGAAAATCTGTTAAAAGGTCCCATGAAATGGTGCTCTTTGGATGCTTTTATATAGACCTTACTGGTCTCCTAGTACTGTATCTGAAGTCTCTTTCATATAGACCTTAGTGGTACCCTAATACTGTATTTAAAGTCTCTTTTATATAGACCTTAGTGGTACCCTAATACTGTATTTAAAGTCTCTTTTATATAGACCTTAGTGGTCCCCTAATACTGCATCTGAAGTCTCTTTTATATAGACCTTAGTGGTGCCCTAATACTGTATCTGGAGTCTCTTTCTCAAATTTCAGCCTTGGTGCAGACTAACAGCCACTAGAGCCAGTTCCATGATGTCTCTCTCTCATGGGTCGGCCAAATTCTCTGGGTGGGCAAAGCAGAGAAAGGGGAGATCGGCCCATCTTTCATTCATAGCTTTCATTTTCTTAAAGGCAGAGCAGGATACCCAGGGCTTGGTTTACACCTATTGCAATTTCTAGCCACTGGGGGCCATACGCAGACTGGGGGAACTCATATTAATGTTAAAAAAACTCATAAAGTGACATTTTCATGCCATGGGACCTTTGTTGTCTAAGGTACAATCCGAAAGAGACTCCAATAAGACGAAAGCTACACGTCTGCAATAAAAGTTGCATGTTGATCCCATTTGTAGTAGTAATACAGAGAAATTATAGTTTGTATATTAAAGAACTACAACCCCATAGAATAAAAAAATAAGAGAATTAGAGCTAGTGTTACATGATTATGACCTGTTTAACATTATTTAAGACCTAGAACACAATACTTCAGCAAATTTAAGACTCTTTAAGGCCTAAATATTGTTATTTTGAAATTGTAGACTTTTATAGACCCCGCGGACACACTGTTCCACTATGAAACCCTAACCCCATGTTGATTTGCTGGACAGGAGTCATATCCAAACACAATCTGGATGTGAAACTAATGTCAAAGTCAGGTGGTTCTGAGGCCATGACAGGCAAACAACTCAAAATCAAAGTAACTTTATTAGTCTCCAGAAGGAGAAATTTGTTTTGGACACTGAGTGACATTGCTGCAAGAGTTACAACAGACACACAACAGCAAGCATGGGGTAAAAACAATTAAAAGACAAATGTACAGTAAACATATGGGTTACTCTAAAGAGCTGTGCAAATTCCAGATTAAAAATAAGATAAAAGCCATCCTCCTTAACTTGGTTCCTCTGTTTAACCATACATGCCTTTAGACCACTCTATCCTACTTTCAGACGCATCCATGCATTCGTTCATCCCTCCATTCATATCCATGCATATATGCAACTCCCCCGGTAGGAGACCTACCAGAGCACCTCCAGGATGGTCCGCCTCAGCGCTGCTCCGCGGGTGCTTGGGTTGGCCTCACAGGCACTCAGAAGCACTGGGTGATTGGCAATGATGCCCATGGAAGGTGAGGCAGGAAGGAAATGGTCCAGATACCGGCGGGTAACGGAGCGGAGCTGCTGCTTCATGTAGGCGCCCTGCGACTGAGACACACTGGAAGCCACTGACAGACCCTACGGGAGGAATGATTTAAGAGATCCCGGATAAAAAACAACTGAACAAATTACAGATGGCGAGTGACGAAAGGGGTTATGATTCGGATTTCAGGTCTCTTTCGTAACACCAAACACCTTTGGGCCTGCTGCGTGTGCAATATATAGTATATATTTGTCCTAACCTGTAAATATAGAGGCAGGCTGTCCCGGAGTGCTTTGTCTTGCTGTGTGAGGTTGTGGGGAAGCAGCAGCCCGTCCACAATACGGAACAGAAGCTGCTGGGCTTTAGATGTGGCCAGCAGGGGGCTCCAGTGCTTCACTATGCAACCTGAATCAAAGAGGCACAAAACAGAGTCAGACACACAACTGTAATATAACTAATGTCTTTGCCTTAGGCCACACAGAAGAAAATAAAGAAACAAAGCTCGTGAAGCTCTGTCTATTGTATAATATAAGGTGTTTAAAGTAGTGCACCTACCAACAGCCCAGTAGGTCAGCTGCAGTCCCTCTTGGTTCTTGCTGACCAGAGTGGGTTTAATGTGTTTTAGGATGTCACCTATGTAGTCCAGGGCTCTGGTCACCATGGCTGAACGCTCAGACAACGCCTGCAGTCCACTGTACACACTGCCTACGGCCTGCCACCAGGCGTGAGAAAGCAGAAAATGTAATATAAAGGAATCAAAATACCTCCATGTAAATACAGCAGGCTGCTATGATCGACCAATACTGTTTTTTTTAAGGCCCATATTGATACCGATTGGTAGTAGGTAATGAAAACGGTATTTGGAACACATATGCATTTACAGTGAAAATGAAAATCTTAATTAAGATTTCAGAATGTTACAAATGCCAACACCAATCTTTGTTTACATGCTTTAAGCAATTTTTTTTATATACATTCTAAACCTACAGTGTAATACACAGTAACAGATAGTCAGAGAATCAACTTTATTGGTTATTGGGCAAATAAAACGCTGATACAGAGAATCTGCAAACTGCCAAAAAACATCCCTATAATCGCTCTATCCCTAGCTATGACAGTGGCATGCATGTGTGTGCGTTTGTGTGTGTGTGTGTGTGTGTGTGTGTGTGTGTGTGTGTGGACTTGAGTAAAGGTGCGGATAGATAAGATCTAAGATATGCTGAGTACAAAAGCCTAAACTGGGGGAAAGGGTTACATCTCAGGGACATTAAAGTGTAAATCGTAGACACGCTACAGTAACTCTGCGTTACCTTGACGAAAACCTCCAGGGCTGCAGTGGGCTCTAGCCTCGTGGCCACGGGCTGGGGGCCCGGCGCTCTCTGCAACAGACAGTCCACCTGAGGAAGTCTCAGCACGAGCCGGGTCAGTTCACACAGCTGGTCCTCCATAGCCCGGCCTGGAAACAATGAAGGCACAAACCCTGGTGCTTTCAATACTAATGTACCCTTCATCCCTAATACCTGTCACTAAGGTCCATATAAAAGAGACTTCAGATACAGTATTAAGGGACCACTAAGACCTGTATAAAAGAGACTTCAGATACAGTATTAGGGGACCACTAAGGTCTATGTAAAAGAGACTTCAGATACAGTATTAGGGGACCACTAAGGTCTATGTAAAAGAGACTTCAGATACAGTATTAGGGGACCACTAAGGTCTATATAAAAGAGACTTCAGATACAGTATTAGGGGACCACTAAGGTCTAGATAAAAGAGACTTCAGATACAGTATTAGGGACCACTAAGGTCTATAGAAAAGAGACTTCAGATACAGTATTAGGGGACCACTAAGGTCTATATGAAAGAGACTTCAGATACAGTATTAACGGGCCACTAAGGTCTATATAAAAGAGACTTCAGATACAGTATTAGGGGACCACGTAGGTCTATATAAATCATCCAAAGAGAACCATGTCATCAGACCTTTAAGGATCCACATTTGAGTCCAGAACCATTTCTAAAATCGGTTGTTGTTGCACACAATTGGACAGACTATAAATTGTGGGTTCAGGGTGGAAGGAGCTAAAAAAATCCTGGTTAAAATTTGCAAAAATGCACAGACACTTCCTGCCAGAGTCCAAAAACCTTTGCTGTCTCTGAATTCCATTACACACCTGTATCAAAGCCCTGCCTGGTGTCCAAGGGATGATTAAAAATGCATCACATTGTAGACTCAGCGGCATTACCTTTTCTGCTGTCAGACCCGTCTGGGTTTTTGTGAAGGTGCTGCTGTAGAACACAGCGGAACCAGGCCCTCACTGACAGGCTTTGGGCCGAACCGGTCACAACGGCGGCAGAATCGCTGCTTAGTGAGGACACCAGCTCGCTGGGAAAGGCAGGGACAGAGAATCGTGTCACACAAATGTAATGTTTGTAGTGTCAAACTACAAACACATGTTCTCTGTGTCTGAAGCACAGAAGTGCCTCTTCTATCAGATGTTGACATACAGCTTCTAATGACGACTTCAGAAGGATAAAGTGAGTGAAAAATAAGGTCTAAAATAATTGAATAAGATTAAATAAGAATAAAACTGTTACTTCATTTCATAAATTACATAGTGATAACAGCTCAAATTGTAGTGAATAGCATAGAGGCTTGGCAGGCTGCTACTTCTGAACTAGCAATACGAGGAGTGTCCTTGTTCTGTCTTCACATTCAGGTGTAGCACCAGCACTTGGCACGGTCTGAAGAGGACCTTTGAGGTTTGGAATAGTCCCGTTGTTTCGTACCCTTGAGTGTAATTTTGAAGCTGCCTTACATTTTGAATTCTGTTTAGAGGCATGGGAGCAATTTCTTCATTAAAACCTATTTTGATAATACCAAGGACACGCACTGTCAAATTTATTAATTAGATATCACCAAATATACCTATAGGATTAGGCCAAAACAGTGTTGTCAAGTGACATGTGCCATGATGAAGCCTGATAGCTGACAGGTTCAGACATGTACCTCATCCCTGTCTCACTGACCTTTGGGAGTGATGTGATGAAAATGCTTTGCGATCGAGGTGAAGGCATACATGGCAGATCTCGAAGGTTAACTGTACCTGTTTTGGAGCAGATGGGGCAGGTAGCGAGTTACCAGGAGTGGGTGAACCATGTCGTCCCAGCCAAAGCATTGCATGATGGACTGGACTGGGTTGGGCTGAAGGTCCTGGGGGGCGGAACTCGGCAGATCAAAGGCCAACAGGGTGAAGCCTAACGGAAGAGAGAATGATTACTAGAAAGGTAGACTTGCTGTGTCAGTGATGGAGTATGGTTTGACTACACGGCCTGTCTACTCTGGCAAAAAGGGGGGAGGGGGGGCACTGGCTTGTTTAAACCTATCACAACCGTCCAGGGCAGCACTACTTCCCAGTAACCGATATATACTGTAGCAAGAGGGGAGGGACATCCGGCGCAATGTCAGGCTTTATCCCAGCACGTACATGAGTTGAGCCATGCTAGAAAGATGATACATGCGTGATTAAATAGAGCATTGTAAGGAACGGAGGCATGTGTCCTGACTAACCAGTCCAACGTTCTCTTCCTGAAACCATCATATCCTTAACTACTAATGTTCTTCTCTCTGCCAAACTGACCCTAAAATGATCTGACTTTATCTAAAAATGCTATCATTAGCTTTTCTGTCCCCCAGCCTCTCCATCTGCAGCCCTTTCCTCCCTGCACACTGTGTCTATTTTTCCTTCGAGTGGGCGTTGCTGACCTGCAGCAGCATCTGCCAGCTGTGCCGGAGGGGTCTGGGAGAGGCGTAGGCTGCGCAGGAAGGGGAAGAAGTGTGCCCAGAGTGCTGCTGCCACCGCTAGGTGCCGCTCTTTCACCACACTGCTGTTACCCGGAGCCCAAGCCACGGTGGGAGCTGACTGGACACTGCGCTGATGGACCCGCCTGGAAGGACCCAGACACACATACACATACACAAAAGAAAGCAAATAAACAAATCTGTCCCAATACAAAATCCAAACATAGCGCTCCCTCTTGTGTGCGACACCATCCAACTCCACCCTCTACTTTCTTGAATCCTTTTTGCGCCCCCCGTTTTTCCTCTTTTGCTCCTTTGTCATGTGTTTTCCCTCGCTTCTCTCCTGGGGGATTACTGGGTGCGGCGGTGCGCTGCAAGGTGGAGGTAGAGGTGGAGAAGGAGAGGAGGATATTATAGGCATAGAGTGGAGCCTAATGCTGATCCCCCGTACACTGACTATACTTTGGCTCTTCTGGCTCATCCCTGGCCCTGGCCTCAGCCGCTACAGCAGCCCCACAGTGGCTGGCATTAGCCAAGATAAGCAGCTGAAGGAGCTGTAATCTCATTTAGACTGGAGATGATCCTCCTGTCCCGCTCATTCGCCCAGGTGGGGGTGTGGGGAAGCGACGTTGAGGTGTGCTGGGGAAGGAGGAAAGGACAGAGGAACTAGTAACCCCCCCCCCCCCCCCCCAATTCTCAACCACGCACACTAGTCTGCTGCTATAGTACGCACATACACGCACACACCTTCCAGCAAGGTTGCATCTAATCCAGAGAGAGCTGAGACAATCGATTAGAGTCTGAATTCATTAGCCTCGTTACTACTGCGGAATGGGCCTTTCACACCCATCAGCCCTCATTGTACAAGACATCATCAGAGACCCCACTTAATCCTGCTCACTGCGGCTTCTTACAATGTGCACACACAAAAACACACACATACACACACAGCCAATGACAACACACCACTACGGACCCTGTTTAACCCTTCCCCCAGCTGCATCCAACATCCAGACACATTAAATAAAATAAAGCATCCTAATAATGACAGAGACACATCAAACACACCCACCCAGGCACAAGCCAAATTTAATCCATGTCCACTTTCTGTTTTATCTTGTTAATTTAAAGTGTAATTGTGAAAGTAAAAAGTGTAAAAGGTGTAATTGTTACTACATTTCTCAGAAATAACCAAACTGTAGTTGTCCTCTACTTTGAAAAGAAAGGCTCTGTATCCGGTAAAAGGTCTTAATGCTCACAAAAGGAAAACTCTTCACAAGGAGGTTGGTATTTTATTAAGCCAAGGAGACGGGGGATTACTTGTTTGTACCAAAAGCAGATCAAACATGGGGTGCCAATGCCAGCTCACCTCATCAACCAGCAACACGCCCACTCTCCCACAGTAGAGGGTCATGGGAAGGAATAGAACTGAGGAATTACGCCTGGGACTGGCTTCTTGCCTCAGCACCATGGCAATGGCTATCAAGAGGGAATATTCGGACCCTCCACTGCCTCAGCCATTGGCAGAATAATTCTCTTAATGTGTGCAGATTCCACACGGCTCTCAATAGACATAATGATGCACGGGCTAAATTTGCCAAGGCTACATAATTGCCCATTAATTGTGTCACAGAATAGACATTAATCACAAAGAGATACCGAGAATTGCCAGCCTGGAGAATTATGTTTAATTTGGTGGGACGGGTTGGAAAGAGAGAACACGGTATTTTGTGATGTGGTCAAATGGGTCAGTGTGGTCCAGGCTATAACCCAGAGGCCCTCAGGGAGTTCTCGTCTTCTCGCTCTTCTGGCCATTAATGTGCAAATGTGTGCCCTCCAACCCCGAGATCTGAGATAGGAAGTTTGGGAATTAGCAAAGCTAACGAGGTACCATGTGATGCAGTAAGAGAGAGAGTGCACTTCGGTTAGTGTTTCACTGGTGGTGTGTGGGCGGGTGTGTAGGTTTGTGTGTGTGTGCAGGCAATCAAGCAATCATACACCTACATGAATCAGGCAGAGGGCACTGTAACACTTAACTTTACAATGTCCCTACTCTAGTGTTTAGCTCATTTGTTAACCTTTTGTAAGCAGTGTAAGTACAAAGTGACAGTAAAACTTTTTGCTTAGTAAAGCCCCCAGTTTATCTCTGGTGGTGTGAAAACTATTTAAAAAAAAATCACATGCATATTAAGAAATGCAGCAAAACCTGAAATACGTACTTACTAGGGCTGGCAATGAAAGTCCAATACAATTTTTAAAAAATGATTGAAAAGTGTCCGCAACACTGACTAGCAAAAGATTTACTACATTTTGCATTGAGTGCTGGCTTGGATTTGCTTTCTTCTTTACCTAAGCTTTGATCCGTTTCTGATTTAAAGTGGCTACATATAATCAATACTTTTATAGTAACAATGGAAATTAAAACGATGAATGAAATGAGTCATGTGAAAGCGGTCACTCGTAGCGAATGTACGCCCAGATAATTATCACCCGAGTGGAGTTTCCCTCCGCTCTATGGAGTGTTTTTTGCTTCCGTCTTCTCATTGTCAGGACAGACAAAGTTAGCGACTAGTTGTTGAACGAAGCATTTAGCTTCTCAAGAGCCAAATATTTCCCTTGGAAGTTGGTGTAGACCAACACAGAGCTTAAAATGCCCATATTATTATTTCTGGGATTTTGGGGTGTTATTTTATTTCTCTGGTGCTTCCACACACATACAATCTTGGAAAAAAACTATCCATCCTGTTTTGAGTGAGATTCGGTTTCTGAACGTCCTCTGTCTTCAATCTCCATGTGAGCTTTTCAAAATCTGCACGGCTTTCTACGTCACTAGCCGAGACGAGGTAGCATGCTAGCGCGTTCTCAATGGCAAAACATTGTTACAACAGCCGCCAGTTGACCATAAACTCAAAAAAGAACTACTTCCTGTCCCTGTTCTGCAGGTATTCCACAAGTGGCCCTCGCCTAGAAGAAGTCTCCCAGCTAATCCTCCCTTGGATTGACCAAAGCTGGAGAAAGAGTTGTCTAGCTGATGGGATCTTACCTAATTACTGAGCATGTGCGACTCCCAACAAAGCTAGTATAGAAGTGAGATGTCTTACTCTGTATCTAAAACAAATGAGATGTCTCACTCTGGAGCTAAAACACACAGGGTGAAAAGAGAAGCTGCAGCAATGTGCAGTACAACAAAAATAGGGTGTCTTCTGAAAATGAATCCATGTAAACCTATTCTGGTACAACCTCTAAACACAATTATGAGCCTGAAAATAAGCAGAATATACGCGGTTTAAAGAAGAGTGATTTTTAGTTTTACATTGACCAGATAGCCAGACACATGACTCCAAATGACTGAAATAGGAAATTGTTTGCCATAACAACTTTATAAGGTGATTAAATTCCGATGTTGTCGTTACAGCTTGCTACGCTGCCCCCAAGTGGCCAAGAAAATATCAATTTGAAAACACCTTGAACTGTGAGACTTCCCTTAATACTTTTCCCATTTGAACATTATCTTCCCTGTTCAGAACACAAGACAAAATAAGAGATTACTTGCAAAACAATAGTTTTTCTTGATCACTTGTAATTGCGAACAACATTTGGATTAACTGCACCGCCCTAACAGCTACTGTTTGGTCTTTTTCAGTTAGAATGAAAATAAGGGTTTTGTAGCAAAACTACTTTTATTTCTAAAATGTTTCTAAAAAAACTATTCTTGTGGTATTAGTACAGAGACTCAGGTACTGTATCAGAAATGTTGAAACGCTTCCCAACCCTGATTTTACTTTTCATCACACCTGGTTTCTTTTTCACTTCTTTTCTTTTATTTTGATGCTGCCAACATGACTACAGTTGGATCAGCTCTGTTAGCCACTTTCCAAGATTTGAATCCCATTTGGAACATATCCGTGTAGCAATTCAAGTACTTTAGGTAATTAATTTAAGCATGAGTACTACTTGCTAATAGGGGTGGGGGAAAAAACATCGATAAAGCGTAGTATTACCATATCTTCAGTGACCATTCTGCATCGATACACAGGCGACAAGTATCAATATTTTATTGGATATGTGTTGGTCACTTTGTCTGCTTGACAGTCCCATTTTGCAACAATCCAATTGAAGTGATATGAACAAACAAAGAGATGTATCTTTTTAGATAAAACAGATGTTGACAAAGTTTCCTTTTGGGGACGTCATTTGAAATTGGGAAAAATTTGAAGTTGGAACAGAGGTTATATATTGCAATATATTGGCGTCTGGTGATTCCCACTCCTACTTGCTATACTACTTACGGTAATTATGGTTCATTGGAAAGAACAAAGGATTGTTGCAGGCTTAAAAAGCTGACGAGCAAGGTGATACTCAACTCTTCAACACCAGATTTAACTGGAAATCTACAGTTAAGGATCACACATCATTCCTCACTCCATGGCCTTGCAGTCTCACCAGATTTATATCTCCCCTCCCTTCTGTTCCCACCTCTACCTCCCCACATAAACAGACACTGTTTCAGCTGTGGCTCTCTGGCCTTCAGCTGAGGTCGCTCATGTAACAAACACCCGTGTCCTACGGCTGAACCCGTCCTGACGCCCGACTGACCATAGTCTCTCAACGGGCTCACAGCCCTGCCGCCGTCCCCATGACGACAGGAGGGTCCATGGCGGGTCCCTTGGGCCTGTAACTCTACACAGAGCTTTACCAGCACCTGGAGAGGGTGACATGGGGGCCACTAGGTCTGCCGAGACTAACAGGGGCCTCAACGCAACACAGGGCCTTTAAAGACACTCATTCCTGCTGACAGCACAATCCACCTATTGTCAGTATGAGAAGTGAGTGGAGTCCGGGCTGGGTTGGGAGGAGCAGAAGAGTTCTCTCTATTCTGCTGTATCCACTTATCAGATTTTAATAGAAGCTTAGCTTGGCCTTGGCCAGGATGTGTCTGGAAGTGACCTATACCTGTGAAGGAGCAGTTATCAGGAAAAGAAAAGAATGAGGGAAACTGAGAAAAAGTAAGGGATACTGGGAGTATTTACACCAGCTGTCTCACCTGAGCTGGGCGAGGACGATCTGTAGAAAACCCAGGGCAGAGTTCAGCTCTGAGAGGCGGCAGGCAGGCAACAACCAATCGAACCCTTCGTTGAGCAGCTTTTCCTCAGAGAGGTTGAGACTGGCGCTCGTCTCGAACACCTCGGCCACGCCCTCCAGGTATGAGCCGAGGGGCCCCCAGAGGGCAAGTCTGCGAGAGACCTCGGTGGTCTTATTGTAGAACTCTTTGGCCGTCTCATTAAAGGAGGATGCCAGCCAGCTGGCCTGTGCACCAACATCCAGACCCCTCTCCTGGAAGAAAATACCAGATGATGGCAAAACATCTTGAAATGGTGGAATTTGTGCATCAACAAAAGCCTTTGCTGTGTGCCTGGCTTGCAACAATACACTTCCTGATTGATGAACGGTACCTGGAACAACAGCAGCAGTGACAGCTGTCCCCTCCAGACCAGGGTGCGGTGTCCGGGGGGGCAGTTAGAGGGAAGGAAACCCAGTAGCTCGCAGGCTCTGCTGGCCACATCCTCTAGCTCCACTTGCCTTGCCACCACCAGAAAAAGCAGCAGGAAGTTCATGAGGCCTGCCTCCGGTAGCTCCTGCATCTTCTTTGAAGAGAACTTGGAATAAATCCTGGAAAGACAAGAGAACAATAGAGAAAAGCTTCAAAACTGTGGCACAAGAGATGTTCTGCTAGAGAAAACAGACAGGGACAGGGACGTGTTCAGGATTACACTGTCTGCTTTTAACAATATCACTTAATCCGGGGCAACAAAATGGTTGAATTGCTAAAAAACAAAAACATTTTCAAATCGTTCGTTACTTCCACTGACCAACTCTTCAGAGGTTATTTGTTGTCCTGAAACCTCTGACTTTAATTGCTGACTAACAGAACTTTCTACCCCCACCGTGCATCCCACCACCTGCCCCCATCGCCGTCTCAGCTCCAGGCTGGGCTGCCCGAGCCTGTGTGTATGTGCGTGAGAGAAAGAGAGAAAGAAAAAGCAAGAGAGGGAGTAAGCAGGATCTAACAGCGTGCTGGGTGGTTCTCTCCCCCAGCACGCTGTTAGATCCTGCGGGCACTGTGGAGAAATGCCTTTAAAGATCATGTTAAATGTCAGAGACACTCAGACACACAGCAGTAGGCGCTTGGTCCTTCTCTCTACAGCCAAACCAATTTACTGCAACACCAGAGAGAGATCAATAAAACCAAACACACACACACACACACACACACACACACACACACACACGCTGTTTGCTCGCCTCGCAGGAAAACACAGAAGGCTGGAGCCCCCCTCCCCCCCCATTT
>NC_048412.1:2592022-2621792 GCF_013103735.1 Etheostoma cragini | reverse complement strand
GGGGGGGGGGGAGATATCTGGACCTGTCCCAGCACAGTCTGGCTGTTGCCAGACTGCCTACCGCCCACATCTCCCCACCACCCAAGCTCCACTCTCTATCCGTGTTGGAAACCAACACAGCTTCGTTAAGGCGAATTAACCGCCACGCTCGTTAGCTAATTAGACCCCATGTCTGCAGTGCTACTGAGCACATTCCAGACAGAGGGAAGTCATTAAGGCGGATTTATCTACGGCTGCCTCTCTCTGGCACCCAGCCGGCCTTGGATATAGGATGGTCCAGCGCTCAGTTCTGATGTGCACATTAGCTTGTGATCCTTCCTCTCTTCTTTCTTACTTTCCTTCACAAAAGACACTCTCCCTTCATCCAATGGCCTCTTACACTCATCACAATGTCACTGCTCTAGGGAGCAAGTGCAGTCTGTGAGTGTGTGTGTGTGTTGTGCATCTGTAGGAAGCTTCTTGGCTCTGGTTTGTGCTGAAGAGCAGGTGGTTGACTCCTGAGACACCTGCTCAACTGGGGGGCCTGAGTAAATATCAAAGACGCACTGGGAGACTGCAGTGCACCTGGCACGCACACAAACAAGACTGAAATACGTGATAGTAAGCAAACACACATGGTGTTTGTGTATTCATGCAATTATGCACCTATACACACGCACGCACACGCACAAATTCAAACAGCACATTAAACACATCATACATTAGAGGATCATGGGAAAAGGGGAATGCTACAACGCCTAGTCCTGATTAGTAATCATTTTTCACAGCCTCTAATCCATGTTTTCCCTTTTTATCTGATCTCTTCCTTCAAACTATACAATATATGCTGTATATGAAGTGATTGTGAAGGAGCGAGAACTACAAAGCCTTCTGTCCGTACTTACCTTCCTTTGATTTGTCTCTGTGGGACTCCACCAGGCCTGTCCTGGGTGAGGCACAGGGCCAGCACTCGGAGGAAGATGTGGAAGGAGTTGGCTGAGCGGTAGAGCTGGTTGTGTCCTGGAGAGTGGAGGGGAGAAGGGGAGCAGCAGCTGCGAGCCTGCTCCGACAGAGCCAGGGGCGTCTTGCACAAAGTGCCCATGCCAGACATCCCGAGCCAGGGTACAGTGAATGTAGCACTCTGGGGCGGAGGGACAGAAAATAACGCATTACATTACTGTACAGGCCTCGGTAATAACTTATAAGAAATATGCGCTGCATGACCAATAACTGTGAAGCAACCTTTTCAACGACATTACAAAGATTTGGAAGTGTGTTGTAAAAGAGCAACAAATATGATGTAACTCATTATAACAATCTTAAGGATCACAGATAACAAATATGCCTTACTTTCTTACATATAGCAAAACGATAAGAATGAAAGCCATTCGAATATCCAAGACCAAGAAATAAAAGAATTTATGTGACATAACATGTCAAATGACATTAACAACAGATGAGGTCCTTCAACACCTGCAGGACAATATTGAGGATGTTTTATGAGTAAGTGGTGGCTAGTGCTTGCAGTTGCATGCTGGGGCAGCAACCCTACCCTGAGGGTAGCGGACGCTAAAAGACTCAACAAACTGATCCAAAAGGCCAGTGATGTTGTGGAAGTGGAGCTGGACTCTCTGTCGGTGGTGTAATAGAGGAGGATGCTGTCCAAACTACGTGTCATCTTGGACAATGTCTCACACCCACTCCATGGCTTGCTGCTCAAACACAGTCAGTGAAAGACTCATTCTCCCAAAATGCACCACAGAGCGCCACAGGAAGTCATTCCTGCCTGTGGCCATCAAACTTTAGAACTCCTCCCAAAGACACTTAGTTAGTTTTAAACTGAACAATAGCTGCTACTACTTACTAATACACTACTATGTAAATACTGTGCATATCCACACTCCTTGTATTTCCTTTTTTTACATTTCTACTCTGATATTTATATAATTCATGCAACTGTAACACAGAATTTCCCTTTGGGGATCAATAAAGTATTTCTGAATTAGTGGAGTTAAGATCAAAAAAGTAAGCTAAAGTAGGTTTGATTGTAGAAGATATAATTATAATTCAGGCAACATATCAAGTGTGAGCTATTGATATTGTCTGCATTACACTATTATTGACTACAGCATTTGTTTTCCTTCCTTTGGTTTCTTCTGAAGGTTGATGCTCACCAGATTCTTGCTGTAGTAGTCCCAGAGGGTGGAGACAGCACTGGTGCTTGGTTCCCACAACAGACAGAGACTTAGACAGCAGTGGACGTGCATCCTGACCTGCTCCTCTGCTAGACCTCCCTGTTATTACACACAGACACACAGATGGGTTCAATCTACTACTGAGACTGTATTTATTTTCATTGAGGTTAAATTTACATGTAGAAACAGAAACAGCGCTGACCTTAGGGTTACAGGTTAACTTGAGCAACTCTTCCACAAAGGTCCAATTGTCCCCCAGATGTTTCTGTGACTGCAGACACGACAAGATGTATCATTTAAAAACAATATTGAACAAACCGCAATTCATGCTTTTTCATCAAAATCATACTGTAAATATGGGTATAAGGGGTGAAAAATAAGTATGTATGTCAGCTGCATTCCTTTTTAAGACTAAAGTAGACATTGTCTACAGAGGCATCATCAGTCTCCCTTATTTCTTCAAAAAGTCCTATATTTCCCCAACGTGTCAAGTTTTGGCACCATTCTTTATTAAAGTGTCAAGACAAATTAATTCTCAAGACTAAATTTAGACTTGCAGAAGCCTCTTGGATGAGAGGCAAATTGTCTTCAAAACTACAACATCTGTAAAGGATTTTTTTGTCTTCACAGTCCACTGGCTGGATAAATTAGATGCACCTACATGCATTGTATAGTGAAAGAAAACATCTTAAAAGGTCCTATGGCATGGTGCTTTTTGGATGCTTAGTGGTCCCCTATTACTGTATCTGAAGTCTCTTTTATATAGACCTTAGTGGTCCCCTATTACTGTATCTGAAGTTTCTTTTATATAGACCTTAGTGGTCCCCTAATACTGTATTTGAAGTATCTTTTATATAGACCTTAGTAGTC
The DNA here is from genome assembly GCF_013103735.1 of Etheostoma cragini. NCBI lineage: Eukaryota > Metazoa > Chordata > Actinopteri > Perciformes > Percidae > Etheostoma > Etheostoma cragini. The sequence goes on along the minus strand of NC_048412.1, from coordinate 2,618,748 downwards.
CCCTAATACTGTATTTGAAGTCTCTTGACCAACTGCCACTTGACATAATGCTTTTAAACCGGCTCGTTTAAAAGAAATGGTGTCTCTTTCTCATGGGCGGCCCAAATTCTCTGGGCGGGCAAAGCAGGGAAAGGGGAGGTAAACTTGACCCTTATGACCTCATAAGGGAAAATATTCCAGATCGGCCCATCTGAGCTTTCAGCTTCTCAAAGGCAGAGCAGGATACCCAGGGCTTGGTTTACACCTATCATAATTTCTAGCCACTGGGGGACCATTGGCAGGCTGGGGGAACTCATATTAATGTTAAAAAACCTCTGAAAGTGAAATTGTCATGCCATGGGACCTTTAAGGTGTTAATGACTCTCGGCCTCTTACCTCATAATGGACAGTGCCGTTGCGACTGTACTGTCCCAAGATTGCTACATGAGTGAGCAGCCACCATGTGAATCCCAGAGGGTCCTTACAGTGCGCGGGGAGGCCGCTGAACTGCTCTGCTGCTGGCTTCCCTGAAACCAGAGGCCTCAATAACGAGTTCATGTAGCTCCAGAAAGACTAGAAAGAAACACACACATTGGCTCATTTTGTGTAGATACATAAGAGTCTATGTAGGATTGTGTGACCATGAACATGTCTGTGTTTGCGTTACCTGTGTGTGCAACACTTTGTTCCTGTGTTCCAGAAGGTGCATGAGCTGGACCCACAGCTCTTTGGTACAGGAGCAAAGGTAGTGATGGCTGCTCAGTGCCTCTGTAGGTCTCACCTAGAAAAGATGAGATGCCAAATTCATATTTAGTCTTTGCTAGACGCAGCTTCCCATTCCCATCCCCATTTTCTATCAACCAAGAATTAAATTTGATACACCAGAATTACTGTTTTTAGGCTAAAAAACAACATGGAAATACAACTTGTCCATCTCAACAGTAACGTTTAGTGACTTGTGGCCAGCTGCCCAGTGCCCACCTTGCTGTATTTGCCCATGGCCAGACCAGTTAAGTCACACAGCAGACTGCACAGGTGCTCTTCAAACAGACTGGTATCGGTCAGGTTCTCTCCCGTCAGGTTCACAAACTGGTGGGCGTACACCACCTGACCTGGAGACGAGAACAGGTAAAACGACTAAATGCTTGCTTTCATGAATATGACTTACTGTAGGCTGCAAATCAAAAGAGCATGCCCGCAGTTCTAGTCACATATCACATTTCAATATCTTTAGTGTCTAGTTCCTGTCTTGAAATTCAGTTGCAAGTACCAGACACACACCTTGCATCTTCTGACCAAGCAGGTGAAGGAGCTCCAGGACTGACCAGTGGATGTCAAGATGAAGGTGTAACAAATGCCAAGAGGGAGGAAAAATCTGCGTAGAAATACAGAGCACAGAGTTCAATGTACACAAGCAGGACAATCAACTGGAAATATGTCCTCATGTTGTACCAAGGTCCTGGGTAAAGGGAACTCTTAGGCAAGTGCTATGAAAAAAGTCAGCCGTCTAACAGTTAATGTTATTTCCTTTTCTCTGTAAGCCTCATGACATTTATGCAAATCCACACTTTTGTTGCAGCCGTTTCAAAGCCCTATCATCTTTACAGGCACCCCCGATGCATTGCTCACACCTTTCCCGGGTTAGTTATGGTGAAGGTACTCTGAATGTTGGCAGGCAGGTCTTTGAGTCGTCCTAAGAGTAATGTGATGCCAAACAGCTCCTCCAGAAGAGCGGAGGGGAGCTGAGCCTCCAGCTCCTCAAAGGGGTGTGAATGTCCTGCTTCCAGGGAGCTGTTAGGTTCCAGGTATCTAAACAGATACAAAAGGACATGCACGTTCAAATACACGAACACATGCAGGAAAAGCAGCATTGAAACCACATAGATCAGGAGTGCCAAACCCGACCGCCAAAGGGTCCAATCAGGTCCACTGAATGACTGGATGAACATTGCAGAGAAGTAATTCATTCAGATTCCACTTTCCAAATATCAGAGCTCTTTTTCCGTAGATTTTCGACGTGAATCTTAAAAATTCAGAGTTTTTCGCAGATTATTACCCCTCTTTCCCGGGTCTCTAACATTATTATTTTTCCCCACAGTGGCCTAAGAATGCTGTTGTAGCAGTTGCGATTTCCAACATCAAGCTGACAAGACAGATAATGTTTCTGATCTTTCTGGAGTGGTTCAGTAGTCTGATCAAAAACGGGATTGGCACCCCTGATATAGATGAAAACATAATTAATGGTACTGGTGTTGATATTACATATGTAGAATTACCTGTGCACGAAGACTTTGACATACTGAAGAAATGAAACACATTGTTGCCTGAGGTCCTCTGCTTCATAGTGGAGGCTGCCTGCTTGACCTACAACACATGAGGGATGTTGTGGGCAGTATTCTTAATCTTATGTAAAACATGCCCACTGTTTCAGATACCAGGCATGGCGCCAACACTAGAATTTAGCTGAACAGTCTCTGAATGGTAAACTCATTTGTTGGAACAGTGGCCAAGCAGATTCATTTGTGTGGTCATTTCAGAAAAGCAAACTATTACACCCATATGTTTTTGTTATTATTCATTCAGTTCACATATAAAATGATACAGCATGTTGTCTTTTTTTATTGTTGTCTTAGCTCTCTATTTTAGCTACAGAGTGAGGCATCTCACTTCTGTTCCATCTTTGTTGGGAGTCGCACATGCTCAGAACATAGGTGAGGACTACTAGCCAGTCAGGAGCCGAGCATGTGGGCGTGCCACGCTAGCAGCAAGCCGAGCATTATAACATGTTACAAAGCGACGCACGATGGTCACGGAAGTAAAGGCTGGACTATAATAAAGCTGTTTGGAGCAGTTTGTTAACAGGGTTTTCTGTTGGAGATGGTAAGTCCCTTGGCGAGGGGGGACTTTGGGCTTTTTCACATTGTAAACCTATATCATGCACAAAAAAGATACATGAAATGATAAAGGTAAGGGAAAAAAGCCAGTGAGCATAATAAGAGCACTTTAAAATTCATAATATGAGATGTCTAAGTGAGCAAAGTCAATTTTCAATATTCAGTTTTTCTTTCCTTTATAGATGTAAATGGATGCTAAAACCCTCTGTTTGCAATTTGGTATTTTACAACTAAACATGTACATTTCCACTTCTATAGACATTATGCGACTACATAAAAGCATCTGGCTAATAATGGCTTGCTTTGTGGACAAAATACTGACATAAAGACTATTAGCTGAACTGTGGATCCCAAACAGCACAATCTTACCAAAGTCATGTGAGCTGGACTCCACCAAGGACTCCAGTCTGTAAAGCTTCTGTCTGAAATACAACAAAGAGCAACCAGCGACATGTATGTGAATGACCAATGGTGGAGAGTGTTTCAAAAACAAATGAGTTCCAGTAAAGCAAAAAAAATTAAATAAAAAATAAAAAAAGCTTTGTCTAAGAAGAATCCATTTCTAAGCTTGTGCCGCCATGGAAAATTACCTTCAGATTACAGTGGTTGTTACTCTGGAAATCCAGAGATCTCACGAGAACACAATTTGAATTTTCTCAGCGAGTCACTCTGGCATTGAGTAATGCTGCTCATTAACTATGCCCTTGTAGCCTAGCTGCACCAATCACATCGGTGTATCTGATTGGGGCGGGCCAGAGGCGAGCTAAACAGATGACGACAGTTTAATCTACCAGTTAGCTCCGCTGGTAGCTAAGCTAAGAGTACAGAGCTGGATACGTCAATCTGTGTGTTGTTGTGATTGGTCGTAGTGTTATCCAGCGACTTTCATTACTCAATGCCAGATCCTTTGTCTTTTGGATTTGGGTCTGGATGTCCAGGCTAGGTGATTGTAGCAAGAAAGATTATTTTAAAAGCCAACTTAACTGGGATATGTTTTAGATTGTGGTTTACCTGAACAGGCCAAAGAGTAGCTTTGTTGATTCCACCATGGCAGTCTCCGTTACCCAGGGGAAACCAAAAAGCTCCACTGTGTCCGTCTCATACTCCGCCGGGGCCGGGTCAAGACGCAACAGCAGCCTACACAGTGGATGCAGTCGTGTAAGTTAAGACTTCATTTACTAAGGTTTTACTGCCGCTGAGGCTTCTGCTGCCACCCTATTACAATGGAGGTGACATTTGCAGTGCTCAAAGCACCAAAAACTGACCTTTAAAAAAAAAAAAGGAATCAACAGCAGTGTGTGTTTCCAGAAAAATGACCTGTACTAGGGATATTCCACAGATGTCAGTGTCAACGGTTTTCATTGGGGCCATTTCTCTGGCACAAAATAGGCACAGTGAAAACTACTGATCTGCCAAGTGGGAAAAAATGTGATTTGTTTTTTTCTTGTTGGTGTGATTATGGTGAACTGACAGACAGGGACTCTACCGTTTCAGGGAGCCTCTTGCAGTGTATCCCTCTGTGGAGAGTGCTCCGGTGGGGTCCTCCTTTGTTTCAGAGCAGCAGAAGCATGGCGGTCGGGCTGGAGTCAGCTCACATAGGCTGTCCGCGGCGAAGGGAGAGACTGGTGGGGTGAGGGATTGGCTGAAGTCGTCTGCCATGCTCCTGGTACAGATTCAGTATCCCCTTGAATGACAAAAGCATTGCATTGAGACACTACAAGATTACAAGAGGTGTCATGTTGCATGAGATGCAGACATAAGTAGCAGCATTTCACATACTGGAGGGAAAAGATTACTACTTAAAAGCAAAAAAATTAGAGAGGAAGAGGAAAAAATCTGCGTAGAAGAGATGCTCCTCCATCTCCACCTATCGCCTGCTCCAACCTAGGACTAAACTGTCTACGATGGGAGACAGGGCCTTCCAGGCAGTCGCCCCTCGGCTCCGGAACGCACTCCCAGAGTCCCTGAGGGTCCCACAAACGGTGGAGATTTTTAAAAAGGGCCTAAAGACACTATTATTTCAAAAGGCCTTTTAAATAGTTATTGTTTTAATTTTAGTTTTATGGTGTTTTGTTATTGCTTGTAAATTGTTATTGTACTCTGGAAACTGTTTTTAACTCCCTATTAATTGTAGCCCTTTGAGATTTCCTTGTGAAATGTAACGGGCATTATAAATAAAATGTATTGTTATTATTATTATTATCCACACTCACATTGCCTCTTACATCCTACATCCTGGACTATATACCTGTCCTTTGCACATTATATCCTGAACTTTTGTGTATCCCTCAACATCGTTGCACATCCTGCACTAATCCACATAGCTTCTTTTTTCTTAATGTTAAATAGTTATATGCATACGTTTATTTTAACCGCATTTAATGTTTATTTATTTCATATTAAAGTTTAACCCTTGTGTTGTCTTTCTCGCAACTTCTTGTCCTCCCGGGTTGTTTTTTTCCAAGGTTTCTTTTGCTTTTTTGAGGTTTCCGTGACTATTTCTGTACTTTTTTTACTCATTACCACCAGATTCACCACCAACACCAAGTTGTTAAAGCTAATTTTACAATATTTTATAATTCATGGTCACAAAATCCCATTTGTATGAAATTAAACTTTATTTTTTATTTTATTTTAAAGCTGATGTTATGAACTATTTTGACAAATAGATACAATTGAGTGGATGATCACAGACCGGATACTGTTTAGAAACCATTTCATTGTTTTATGGAATGCTATAGTTTTATAAAACAACCAAAATCCAATAAAAACTAGTAAACTGATCATTCATTTCACTCGTGAAGAGCATTTTTTGGAACCGTCCATGTTATTTCGGGGGCAATTTGCTTGAAAGAAAACCATATGTGTGTGTGTAATGTGTGTAATAACAACAGAGTGTAAATTGTAATTTCCCTTAGTGGGACTAATAAAGGATACATTATTATTATTATTCTGATTTAGCAACTTTGAAACCAGGTCAAATTTGACCCGAGGACAACAGGAGGGTCAACACTGAATATTTATGTATGTCCCAACAACCAAGGCAAATTCCTCGCAAGTATGACTGACTATGCAATAAGCAATTATTTCTGATTCTGACTTTGCATCCGGGTATTGCTACAGCGTTAGCGTTACGAGGTTTCACTTGTATAACGTTAATAAAGAAACTTCTGGCAACTCACTTTGCCCTGCTTCAGTAATATATCTATATACATGAGTTTTAGCGATTAGTAAACCGAAAAATAGCATTATTTCTAGGGACACTAAACACAACAGAGCTTCCAGTAACATGTATGTTATGAAACATTTACAAACCTTGGATTTCGGCTTCCAATGTGACGTAATATTCCTTAAATGTATAGCAAAGTTGGGATATTAACGTTAGGTCGCTACATTGTTGGCATGAATTCGTTGTTTGGGTTTTTCATTCTCTCCCGCGCGGAAACGTTGCGCATGCGCACACTGGCTCGCGTCCCATGATTGGTCCAAAGTTTCACAGTGGGCGCGGTCCTGTCATCTAGAACGACACAACAAGAGAACTCACTGCAACGGGCTTCCTTCGTCGTGTTATTTCTCCAGGTGGGTTGCTGTTGCGTTTGTCAAACAGTCTATTTCTTGTTTTAACGTCTTTATTTCTCGAGAGTTTTGTAAAAGAGCAAAGTCAGTGTCTTCTTATTATACCACTGGCAGCGCCAGCTCTATTGGCACCCTCATGTGACAAAAAGTATACGTTCGGCCTGACCTAGTTGTACGCTACAGAGTCCAAGATTTAAATGTACACCAAATATATTGGGATAGGCCTTAAAAGAAACACACACGACGAACACTAGTCAGTGTGTCAATTATTACGATAAAAATCCTATAAAATACACATTTCTGCTAATAAAAGGGATAAAGCACTTAACCAGAGCACCTGCTGCCATGACTTTACCTACAGACATCGGTCTCAATGTAGGGGTCCCGCCCAAATTAATACAAAACAACGCAGCGGTTTCAGTAGCATTTTATCCACGCTAACCCTAATTTCCATATGCAGATCTGTCTCTCCCAACAGTCCCTCTCGCCATCACACCATTTCTTGCATTCTAATGCATTCTCACATCTTTACAAAATCCCCCCTACCGCCACACGCCGTGGATGTGCTCGATTTATCGACTTCCACTTCGTTATTTCTGCACGTTTGACTTGTCCCGTGAGGAGATATGCACGATAAACGCGCTGTTTTGCATTATCTGTTTTGCACGTTTTATTACCAGGAGTCAATGGAGACAATAAAAAAATGGACTCGTCTGAAGATTTTTTTTCTTCTTCTTCTTACGAGGCATCAACCTCCCGTTCTGCTTTCAACAGGAGGCTGTCCGTCTGTGTGAAGGCTCTTTCGCCTGGAAGGGAAAGGTAAGCGCTTTTTTTTGTGTCACGACAAAGCTACAAACTCAAACCTTCTATGCACTGTATTACATGGAGGGAGTGAGGTGTGCACCTGTTTAACCCCTTCCCTCCCCTGCTCTCCCCTCCCCTCCCCTCGCCCTTCGATGCAACATTCTCGTTTCCTGGCTTTGATGCACTGGACGGGGTAGAATTTTGGTTTTAATTCAAGATTCAGGACTAACAATAGGACTGGAAGCTTGATTCAGACCTCATCCTTATGTGTCACAAAAAAATGTCATGATGAACTATGAAGTGGGACTTTATTAAGGGTGGTGCCTACCAGCAAGGTAATAACCAGGTGTTGTGATTACTTGCATGTATTTTAGGCTTCTTGATAAATGTAATGAACTGTGTCTAAAGGACAAACATATGGGTAGTTACTACTGGATGCTACAGAAGCAACATTGCTTGAAATGTTGCCCTACTGTCAAATTAATGCGCATGCGCAGATATAATGATGAACGCGGATTTACGACACTGCACGATCTGTTCCCATAGACGGATAAAGAAAGTCCGTTCGCCTCCACCGGAAAGCTAACGACGTTAGTTTAGCTAACAGCTAGTTCGGCTAACCACTAGCTGAGACAGCAAGTAAAAGACCCTCAAAACTTAAAAAAAAAAACGTTAAAATATATAACAAGTGTTACGTCAGTTCTACTTAACTTGTGCTCATTTAAAATATAATCACTCAATAGTTATTCTTCTACGTCTTAATTTAGATGTAGGTAGCTTTTTCCACTGTTTAGTTTGAGTAGCGTTAGCTGAATCAAGCTGTCAGCTAGCGGTTAGCCGAATAGTGTACGGATTGTGTACCGACAAATAGTTTAAAAATAAAATGATTAGACCTCGTGGTGTCTGGCTGGAGCTAGCTGAGCATAGACCTTTTTCCCCATGAGAGGTTTTGACTTGGCACAGAAGGAAAAGCACAGGTCTCAGTAACTTGTAATGTTAACCATGTTGCATTCAGGTTCCCAGGCAAGCCATTCCAAAGAGCCAGCTTGCACATAGACAGAACCTGACACACTGAAATGGAATGCACCCATTGTTACAATTATTTAATTTAGGGCTGGGCAATATGGAGTAAATCAAATATCATGATATTCTTGACCAAATACCTCGATATCGATACCAGAACGGTATGGTAGTGTTGACTATTGGTGCTTTCCCAAATATTTACACAATGAGATATTTGATAAATAATCATCAGTTATGTGGATATCATAACTAAGTGGGTAGAGGCAAATAATAGAACAGTTACACCAGTCTGTTAAGACCAGGAAATGACATCACTTTACTGTAATGTAGCCTTTAAAATCAGGAAAAATCAACACTTATGTCATATTACGATGTTCAAAATCTAAGACGATATCGAGTCACGTATCTTGATATTGATATAGTATCGAGATATTACCCAGCTCTTATTTAGTTACACTTGTGCTTTCTATGGAGCCCTGAAACTGACAAGTCAAAATTAAACAATTTCTTAATTTCTATAGCATTTATTTATATTGAATGTAATCATTTACATTATATACTTCCGCAGAGTTTAAAAACTAATTTTACCATTTTACTTTCTACATCGCCAGTTTCCCTTTTTAGTGTGTGTGTGTGTGTGTGTGTGTGTCTTCATAAAACTACAGCACCCATTGCACGTGTAGTTTCCTTTTCTCTGTTGTTGCTGCTCAGCATCCAGGTAGTAGGAAAATATTGCATTAACGATACTACTCGCGATAAATAAACCGATATTGAAGTGTACTCACTTCTGCATTTCTGCTGCTTTCAATATTGTGCCAAAATACAAAAAATTGCTAGTTGGATTTTAAACAAATGAAAGAGAATAATTTCAAAATTCTTTCATTTTAATCTGAAACACCTGGAATAATTTCAAAATTCTTTCATTTTAATCTGAAACACCTGGAACACTTCCTTGTTTTGTGATTTTCAAGTGTTCATGCATTATTCCAAGATGCCCCCCCCCCAACCTTGTAGTCACACTGCTACTGTTGCTGTGATAACACATTTTTGGAGGCTATATTGTTCTCTCGTTTACAATAGAAAGCAGATACAAACAATGGATACCTTTTTTTTTTTTTAATCAGATGAATTGATTTTATTAGTGTTGATGATTGGATTTGATTTGGATGTAGTGGCCAGCAAGGGTTAGCCTGGAAATCCAAACCCAATTCATCCGGACTAAGAATCTGGCATTGAGTCGCCCATCTCGAGGAGCGGCACCAAGCGTGCGTTTGAAAATCTCAATGCACGCAATTGGATAACACTACGACCAATCACAACAACACGCAGGATGACGTATCCAGAGACCCGTACGCTTAGCTACCAACGGAGCTAACTGGTAGATCCGACTAGAGCCCGACCGATATACCGGCGAGCCAATATTAGGCATTTCCCAAACTATCAGTATCTGCATTTCTATTGGCCGATACAAAATATTCATTCATCAGAATCATTTCTAATGACAAATTCATATGATTCTGACGGTCAACCATGGTATGAGCGAGGCCTGAAATTTACACCCGACCACCTGCCAAATACGGATGGATGTTGCAATTGGTGGGTGACACTGTCTATCTACCTGCCACGTTGGCTGGTAGCCAATGAGAATGTAGTGATTCAGACGCGTTATTATCAGTAAGCAGGGTACGTAGTTGCTTATGGGCCCCTTACCAATCAGGGGCCAACATCACTGGAAGACAGTGATTGACAGCCGGGGCCCCCTATCACATTTTCATTAATCGCTACAATCCCAGCAGTCCCAGGTGCAATCCGACCAATCAGTAATGAGAAAGGTCTAATTCATTTCCGTGTTTCTGATATGAAGACGAGACGTGTGTGACTCGAACATGTCACATTTACCAACAAAACGTGCAGCAAAAGACGTCCTGCCCACATGAAAACATTTTAACATCAATGTACGGTGTAACGTTTTTCACTATAAAGTTGCTGAATAATGCAAACACAAACACACACAGTGGATGCAGGAAAAACCACATATGAGATGTCCAGGACAACCTAAATTGAGGACAGTTATGTTATTGTAGGTGCAATGAAAAGTTAAAGTCCAATAAGGACTTTATCAAACTGTATGAATGTGTGTCCCAGCCTAGGACAGGAAAGGATGCCTTTATGCTGGATTATCAAGGCAGCCCCCCCTCCCCCCTTATATAGCGAGTGATGAAGGCGCAATGTCCACAAGCAGGCTACCATGAATAGGACAGGATAAGATTATTATTATCTCTATTCTTTGATTATTTTAGGTTTTAGGTTTCATATCTTAAGTTTGTACTTTGATACATTTTATTTATCAGCACTTTAATATATTTTGATGTTCCTCTGTTCTGTTGTGACATTAAAACAAATTATTTGAACTACAAATAACTAATAAGCTACAAATCCTATTTTAAATACTAAAAGATAACCTCTTTGTTTGGTGCAGATTATTGCAAAAATAACACTACATGACCATCTATTCTGTGTATAAGCAGATATATATTATTTGTGTTTCAATGAGAATGATGATCCAACAAATGGATCATTCCCTCAATATCATGAATCATATCGCAATTGCAACATCAGTCAAAATAATTGCAATTTGACATTTTCCCCATATCGTGCCGCCCTAATTCAGATTGATATTCTCTACAGGTGTACGAGAGAGTGCACATAGTTTATCACAGGTTAATAAAAGAGTCGATAAATGAATCGGTGTTATAATCAGCTGAGCTTAATTCCTTCGGACATAGAGTGCTTGATATAGTGGCCTTTGCGTTCAATTCACCCTACAGCATCACAACCATTCTTTGTTGCTGCTTCAGTGCTGCACAGCCAGCTACATCAGCACCATCTTGCCAGTCAGAGTTAATTATTAAGGGCTTAGGTCTGCACATGGACGGTAAGGTACATGTCCCTACCATTGTTTTGCGAGGACATAATTGTCTCTAGCAAAATTTGAGCAAACTCAAAAAAAGTTGTGTAAATGATTTTTTGTGCCATCAATGTAATGGACAAACTACAGGAAAATATCCCCATGTATGGAGATTTCAATGTCTTACTTTCCCCCGTTGATTGGAGAGACAGACATATGTTCTTCTCCGATGGGACAATAAAGTTCTCTTCAATTGGGAATGCTTTCTAACATTGAGAGCTGGACTCCAGTGAAAGGATCGGTCCATGCCCTTGCCAGTTGCCTTGTGAGCAGTAATAAAGTGATATTTCCCCTGTGGCCAGACACTTAAAATAGTTTGACTTCAAAACAGCCATCTATAAGTTTGGTTGGAGTAATAATCTGGACTTTTTAAAATAATGTTATCCTATGACCGGGAGTTTGACCTCTGGAAATCCTGTACGATACAATTCCACCATTAAGGCCCCCTTTTTAGGGGGTATAGTCCGAGGCATGTAATGACTTTGCATAATGAGTTACATTCTCTTTTTCTCATTGGGTCTGCTTTCTAAAAGATCTCAGCTAGTCCCTTTTATCTCCAGCGAAAAACCCTCGTGGCCACAGTTTGATCAATTAAACTCCTGAAAAGGCCCCCCCTTCTTTCAGTCCTCGGCCTGAGAGGAATATAAAGTTATCAGTCTTCCCAAGCGATATGAGGACGGAAATAAGTAGTTTGTCTATAAAAATGTCCAGGTACTTTATCAGCGTCCCAGTAGGCCCCGAGGCCCTGACACTGTTCAATGTGGCTCTCCTCCTCTCCAGTCTCGTGTGCTCTCCCTTTCTCCCTCCCTCTCCCCCTGTCTACTCCATCTCTGCCCGAGGCCCGCTCCTCGCTGGGTGGGGTGTACGCTGCCGGCCCTGCACCTCCAGTGGGATTGACTGGGGCCCGAGCCCCAAGTGAGGTTATCGATTTCAATCAGTGGCTTGGGAGATTGGAGCTGAATGATGCTGTAGACTTTAAACGGGGGCCAGCTGCAGTGCTTGTTGTTTGGTGGGGGGGAATGCTGCAGGAGGAGGCACTATTCTTTTGAAGAGAAGTCAGATAAACATACAAAAAGAATTATATATATATAGTGAAGGATCTTAATCTTCTAGTTTGGAGTTCCACTGTATGCTAGTGGGTGTATTTTTGGGAGTGAAACGGCCCAAATAGACAGCAGTACAACATTACCGACAACAGATTTCATACTAACAATAATGTAAAGCTGAAACTAACATTTATTTTCATTATCAATTCATTTGTTGATTATTTTCCTAATCAAATGTATTAGTTGATTTGTAAAATGTCAGAAGATGGTACAAAAAAGGTTCATCACAATTTCCAAAAGCTCAAGTTTTCATTTTCAAATAGCTTGATTTGTCCGACCAACAGTCTAAAACCCTAATTTTGGAATTTAATAATCATTGAAGATTAACACAAAAAACAGCACATGTTTCCATTGAGAAGCTTAAACCACAGGATTGACTAATTAATAGGGGTGGCGGGAAAAATCTCTACAGCATAGTATCGCAATATTTTAAGTGGCAATACTGTATCGATACACAGGCGCCAAGTATGGATCTTTTATTATATATTATATGTGTTGTTCAGTTTATCCCATTTTGCAGCAATACAGTTGAAGTGATATGAATAAGTTTCCTTTTGGGGACGTCATTTGAAATTGGGGAAAAATTAGAAGTTGGAAAAAAGGTTAGAAATTGCAATATATCGCAAAATATTGCAATATGTTTAAAAAATCGCAATAATATCGGATCGTGGCATAAGTATCGTGATGATATCGTATCGGGAGGCGTCTGGTGATTCCCCCCCCCCCCCCCCCCCCCCCCCCCCCCCCCCCCCGCTTCCTAATTAATTGACTAATAGTTGAAACTCTAATTAGATGCAGCCTTTTAGTGTGTAAAACAACTGTCTGAATACATAAGACAACATTTTACATCCTATATACAGTAGTGCAATGGGTGTTTGTTTTTGTTGTTGAGTAGATACTGAGAAGAGTGAGGTGACAACTTTTTGTTCCATCATCGTTCACAGGAAAGTGTGGGCATAAAGAAAAGATAAAGTTCCTGTTTTGCTTAAAGAGGGAAGTTAGTTCACAGAGTGAGAGCGCCGCTGTTTTTCTGCTCTCAGAAGCATTTGCATCAAGGCCAGGAGATTAAACGTGTGGGTTGGGAACTGGAGAGAGTGTTGTCTCGCTTGGGTCCGTCCCCCCCCCCCCCCCCCCCCCCCCCCTCCGATGCCAGAGTTCTAGTTTTCATTGCACTGGGTGAAAGATTTCTCCTGGACGATTCACTCTCTGGCTACAGGTGGGTGGTTCACATGCTGGAGGTGGCAGCCACTGTGGATTTCAAGTAAAAGTACAGAGGAGGTGGCTGTGGGCAAATGTGTTCAATACTCTGCACTGAAATGCTAAATCCCACACTCTATAAATTCATTTGGGTGGTTAAATGATATTTGGAGTGTAATGTTATTATTTAAAACCGTAGGTGTTTGGGTTTTTCTAATATGGATATTTAATGTATGTCAGTTTTTCTACTTTCTTTAGAGAACCAATGATGATGTGCATATCCAGTGGGATACCAAATACTGTTTTATATCAGTGATAATATAATGTCTGACATGTAGAGTGGAAAAATGAATGAGCGACTATTTAGATTGTTGTAATTGTCCCTATTTTCCAGCAAAAATGCTACACAGCTGCTGGTTCCAGCTTCTCAAATGTGAAAATATGATGTGGTTCTTTGTCATATTATGTGTGATGTCAGACAAAACTAGCTATTTTAATATGTCACATTTTGGCCTTTTTAACATTTCTTAAATGTATTCCTCAAAAATAATCCTCAGATAAATTGAGAATGAAATCATCAATAGTTGCAACCTTACTGGCATGACATTCACTGTGTAATACTTATTCACATCAGTGTTATGGAAGGCTTTAAGGTGTCAACACTGGTCTTAGTTGTAGAAACGCACTCCTACATCATTATCCTATGCAGGAATGTGGGTTAAGACTGACACAGCGTCCTAAATCATCCATTATTGACATGGATTTGTTAACTATTCATGGTCTGATACATCTTCTTTTTAAAGGCACCATGTTCAGTGCGGTTGTGCTGGTGCTCGGCTGCCTGCTGCAGATGAAACTAGTGACCACAGAGGGGCATCGTGGGACCAACCGCCATGTCTTCTATGCAGTGCAAATGGACGGAGGCATCAGTGCCGCCAGGGCTCTGGCCGAGGATCACGGACTGGAGTTCATACAACCGGTAAGGGCATGTTTAAAACCCCCTGTTGTTGCCTCCACAAATGGGCCTGTGTTTTTTACAGTTACTGGGGTTTTTTCTATAAGCCGCCAAAGTGCTTACTTCTGTTTCCTATTTGAGAGGGATATCTGACTTTCATCAAATTACAGCAGCAAATATTTCATATCTGATCAAAGACACATAGAGTAGGCTGTCCACACAGCGTGACACACACATATGAAAAGACACGTACATGCACACAGAAAAGCGCACGCATGCACATATACAGATACTCTTGTATCTAGCCAAGCTCAGTTCATGCCTGTGAGAAACTCCTATATGTGGAATAGGCTCCAGTTGAATGTCTTTGGATATGATTGGGTCTTTACCCATTTGCCCGAGTTTTAATCTGTCATGCTGAAATCTTTCCATTTGTCAGAAGACTAGATGGGATTTATCCACATCAATACCTTAAAGGTTACTTTGGTTGTTGAGTCTGGAAGTGTGTCGGCTCCCTCAAAAAAAAAAAATGTTCTCGGCTGCAATAAAAAATAAGGGCCTTGGAGCAGGTCTTTGATAGGTGGAATGTAGTAGATCTTTTTGTGAGAGCGAGTTCAAAGAGGCTGTTTAAGGGCATTACATATTTAAAAAACACAACTTCTGATTATCTTTTTATGAAAAATCCACAGAATGATTTTAAAAGGTAAGCACTCTTCTGAATTGACATTATAGGGTGTATATACAGTAGTCCATGATTGACATCATGCTCCATGTGAGTCTTTTATTTAACTTCTTTCAAAGAATCAAAACTGATTCCTAGAATAAAATGTGCTATTAGATTTAAATACATTGTGTTAGCAATCCATCGTCGGAATTTTAGATGGAAAAGCACCCGGACACTGTAAGTGTATGACCTGAAATACAGTAAGGATGAAACAAACATTGAATATGGACAGTCCCATTTTATATATGTAAAGCAAAATAGTGAATTTCCTGAATTTTAGATGTTTATCATTTTCATAGTTCTGGCCCTTCAATTGAGAAAATCCCACATTACATCACACCTCCAGAGTCTCCCAGAGTCCCCTCCAAAATGTTTTGGTTGCTCTTCATTCTTTTAAAGATGGGCTGCAACTAATAATCCCTTTCATTGTTGATTCATCTGTCTTTTTGTAAATCTAATTATTTCTTTGTTTAATCAATCGTTAGGTAAGAAAAATGTCAGAAAATGGTAGAAAATAAAGTTGATTATGTTTTCCAAAACCCAAGAGGACATAATCAAAAGTCTTGTTTTGTCCACAACTCAAAGATATTCAGTTGACTGCAATCAGAGAATTTGAAAAAAAATTATAATTTTTATATATATATACGTGTGTGTATGTCTATATATGTACATACTGTATATAAAAAATATTCACATTTTTAGAAGCTGGAATCTATAACTTTTTTTTCTCATAAAAAATGACTCAAACTGATTGTTTATCAAAATAGTTTTCGATTAACTTAATAGTTGACAAATAATCGATTAATCTTTGAAGCTTTAATTAAAAGCATATTGCACTTTTTTCTTTGGTGGCGGATTTGTGTTCTTCCATCGATATGTGCTCACAACAGACAATCCAAAGCTGGGATTTTAACTTATTGATGAGTGGAGGTGTGTGTTTTGACATTATTGATGAGATTTAGAGCGAGTGTCCGCTGGCCTTGTGTGAGACGGTGTGCAGCGCTGGCCCTGGGGAACAGGGACGCAAGCTCATTTCGACCTTGGCCCCCGTTGCTGCTGCTGCTGCCGCTGCTGCCGTCTGGATCATGAATAAAACATCTCTTTGACCTTTATCAGGAGTGTATTGGACAGTCCACCCCCGTCTCTGTCTTCCTCTCTGCCTGTCTCTCTCTCATTGTCCCTCATGTATGCACACAAACACCTCTGCCTCTTCCTGCATTGTCTTCTGCTCTTTCAAAGACCACCGGTAGTCCCCCGATAAAGTGACCACTTGTTATTACCAAAACAAAAGATAAAAACATGTTTCCATTTACATGTATTTATTCATACATGTATATGGCGCTATGACACCCATATTTGCAATAACTATAGTTTTGTTAGTTCACACTCTGGTTTTACATTGACATTGTGAAATGATGCAACTATCCTGTAGCATTGTAGAAATAAATGAATTTATTTAAAAAATTAATCTTTTATTTTTCACTGGCAAGTCATTAAGAACAGGTTCTTTTTTTACAACAGGTGGCATAGCCACCTAGGAAAAGGGAAGGATGGCTACATAATAAATACATTAGAAATGTATACAGAAATGACATAAAATGCAATTTGAAATACTACACAGAAAACTTTAACCATCTATAACAAGATAAGTGCACAAGCACATGGTTGAGTAACAGAAGAACAAACCATTCAAATATTTAGCTTGACAATTATTATGTAGAGAAGCAATGACATATGTCTGTAAACAAGGAGGAGATGACGGTTTTGAAGGATGAAACAGAAATTATTTTTGTCCAGTTTGAGAATCTTTTGCAGGGCATTCCAGTCACGAGCGGCAGCAGATTGAAAAGATGCGAGACCAGAGGCAACGTTGGTTTTGGAAATGCTGAATTGAAGGGGGCATTTGTGGCAAACCAAATAGGGGAATGGTAAAGAGTGTCACGTTTTGCAAGCAAACCTGTATATAGTGTCACCATAATCTAACATGGCTAGAATTGGCATATGAATAAGATTGAGTTTGGCACACACTTGGGTTACGGTTCATTCGTGAAGAGAACACATCTCCAAAGTGCCAGACACCATCGAATGTGAGCATTTTCACACTCAATGGATGAACCATTAACCTAACCCTAACACCAGATACTGACTGGTTCCCTCAGTCAGTAAAAAGGTGTGGGGCCAAATATGGAGCCTTGGGGGACACCCTTGGTGACAGGGAAAGAATAGGAGAAAAGGTTTTCAAATCTTCCACGTTGCACCCGGTGAGAAAGATGATTGGAAAACCAAACCAGTAAATAATCAGTGACATTGCATTGTGGTCCACGGTATGGCTGCACGATATGAGGAAAATATGTAATTGCGATTATTTTGACTGAAATTGCGACTGCGACATGATTCACTATATTTTTGCGAATGATCGTCTTTGTATCGTTAATATATATCACATTGAAAGAAATTAAAATGATTCTAGTGTGATTTTTGCGAGGATCTTTACCAAACAAAGATTTTTTTCTTTAGTCTGTAGGATACTATCTGTAGGCTGGGACATCTCTGCAGCACCACAATAATTCCTTCAGAATGGTTTGACACACATTTTGCCAGTAACAAATATTACGCCCCTCTGCGATTTGGAGTAGTCATTGCAGTAGTCCATCTTTTGATTTCGATACAATTGCAATTAATTGTGCAGCCCTAGGGCGCCCTGGTAGCTCAGTTGGTAGAGCGGGCACCCATCTACAAAGGTTTACTTCTCGATGCAGTGGGCCCGAGTTTGATTCCGACCTGCGGCCCTTTGCTGCATGTCATTCTCCCCTTTCACTTCTTCAGCTGTCCTCTTACTAAAGGCCTAAAATGCCCCCAAAAACATCTTTAAAAATGAACTAATACAAATATTTGGGTATTTAAAAATCCAAAATGCCGATATATATATATATATATATATATATATATATATATATATATATTACCGGTCAAAATTTTGGGGTCACTCACAAATTTCCATTGGACTCCATTATAGACAGAATCCCAGCTGAGATAAATTGCCTTGTTTTTTTTAACCAGGGCAGCAGTTTCCAGATTACATTATGTGCTTACATAATTGCAAAAGGGTTGTTTAATGTTTTCTTAGTTAGTTTTTTAAAATAATATCAGATTAGTAAACAAAATGTGCCTTTGGAACATTGAATGAATGGTTGCTGATAATGGGAAATGTAGATATGGCATTAAAGATCAGCCACCCACTCAGATCAGCTGGTATCAGTGGTAAACTTTTGACCGGTAGTGTATATATATTTTTTAAATCCAGGAACGCATAACAAAACAGATTTCCCTAACATTACTTATTTGTAGTTATTAGTTCTCATTTAAATAATATAATTAGTTTAATTGTCACAAGCAAACAAAGGAACATCAAAATATTTTAAAGTTCTGATAAATAAAATGTAGAAAAATACAAACTTAAGATAGGAAACTTAAAGAAAAACCTAGTGTTGCCAACAGGGATGTTGTAGAGCGTCCTCTGGTGGACAAACTATGCAACGCCAACACTCACAACATGGTTGACCGTCGGTTTTAATTTTTTAAATATTCATTTATCAGAATAATTTATTTTTCATCATACATTATTTTGATGAATGAATATTAAAAATATATACATTTATATTTTTTAAATCATCCATTTTAAATGCAGTTACCAATAGATCGGGAAATGCCTACTATCGGCCAATACATTGTTCGGGCTCTATAACACAACCACACCCAGATTGAAAGCCAGACTGTGGTTCGGAGATGATACCGTTCACATAAAGGTGTTTGGCAAGTTGTTTGTTGACAAGTTTTGCCAGAATTTTAGACACACAAGGCAATGGATGGCTATTGGCCTGTATTTGTGTAGGTCAGCGAATGGATGCTGTGGTGCGATTCTGTAGTAATCCATTGTCAAGGATATGCAGTAAGTGTGTTTGTGTGTTAATAAAGTGTCCAACCCAGGCCCCCCCCCATTCCACACAGGTCCAATCTGCTGACGGACTAGTCTGTCGCCAGAAGCTGATGCTAAATGTCATTGACACTGAATTGTCTTTGTTAAGTCAAACCTATTGTTAATAATGTAATGAAGATGCCAGCACTTCGCAATTTGTTATGATATGTATATATATTTTTGGAATGGAATGAAACGTGTGACAAGCCGTGCGCCAGCTTGGGAGGGTTGTGATGTCGGCTGGCATTCCAGTGGTGATGCCGCACGACTGGAGTGGGAATCAAATGTCTCCATGCTGGCACTCCACGTATTGTTGGTCTCTTTGATTTAGTGTACAGCATCCAGGAAAATGTCATCTCATCTCTCCATTGTGCAGACTTGACATATCCATTTTGCAACTGTAAAATACAAAGAAAAACAAAGCCAAATACCCCCGATGATGTCTTTATGCCACATAGACAGATTCACTCTGATCCATTGCAGTTGCCTTTTCGGTAGCAGATGCACTGAAACCTTCCCTGTCAGTCTTTATGATTTCTAAAAGAGATTGAGTGTATCTAGCCACATTTTTCTTTACACTTGCCTTACACCTTGCTCATTTAAAATGTGTTTAAAGACGGCTGATAGTTTGTCAACGTTCCTTTTTAAATTGGAGGGTAAACCGGCTCGTTCCCACTGATGCGGGGAAATGCAGCAAAAATCTAAACAAAGAAACAAATGCAACAAACGCAGTGCACCCAGGATGCTCTTGCTTGTAATTATTAAAAGCAGTGTGGCAGTACCGATGTGAATTCAAAGATTACTGTCATACAATGGCGAGTCTCATCTCCAACCAAGGATGTGGTGGTTGCAATCATTATGAGCCAGGGTGAAAGAGAGGCTCTGACTAGGCAGGTAATAGCAGCATTTACAGGTGCAGGTTTTGCACACAATGGCAAAGAAAAAAGAACCTGATCGCGATCTAAAATAGATGAGTTTCTGTTTCACTTTATGTCTGCACAAAACAACCGCACAGCTACTTAATATTGCACGCTGATTAACAGAAGCCTCAGCTCGCAGGCTTACTTACAATACAGCCGACCCAGTTTTAAATTACATCACATGATACCGCATTGTTTACAGGTATTATTTCTTGCTTACTTAAGAGTTTGCAAATCCGATCAGAGCCAGATTAGGTCTATGTGTTGCATTGTTTTTATTTTAGCTGATATCACTGCTTTAAGTGTGTGTGTGTGTGTGTGTGTGTGTGTGTGTCAGGAAGTCCCTGGTCTCCATCCAATGGTGAAAGGCCTCCCAGATTCCCCTTCTCCCCAGTAAGGTGGAATATTGCTGGAAGATTACCATATCATTAGCATAACATTACTGCGGCACAGCTTGGCTTGCTGTCTCCCAACGTGCTATCAGCCCATCAAGAGATTCAATCCCCAATCTGCTCCGTGCCCCCTACCCCCCAAACCACCCCCTTCCCTCTGTACTCGCGAGGTGTGTTTTCCATCTGAGTAAAGCAGATGTAATTGAGGTAGAGCACTGGATTTACCGGCTAAATGAAATCACACAAACGCTTCAGGATCAGCCGGGGCCGCAGTTGTACACATTCAGAGAGTTTCTTTCCACTATTCAGAATTTCTAATATCCTCTCAGAAATAGCCCCAGTCAGATGTTAAGCTATGTCAAGCCTTACCCTGGCTGGATTACTGTGTGTGTGTGTGTGTGTGTGTGTGTGTGTGTGTGTGTGTGTGTGTTTGTCTGTGTGTGTGTGTAAAAGACAGAAAAGCCAATGTGCCACCATCTTCTCCCTTGCCCTTTCCTCTTCCTTTTCTGTACCGTAGGGCACCCAGGGGCGCAAAAAGGGACACCAATCCTCTAATGGTTGGAAGAGAGGGCCCATTCCATTAGTCAGGGGGCCCAGAGTTCACCGCTGCTCCTCGGCGCGAGGAGGGCGGAGAGAGCGAAATGGAGGCAGGTGTTGGCCGGGGGCAACGCAGAGGGCACCAGCTGCATGCTGGGAAATGCACTTTTTTTTTCTCCCCCATCCCTATTCCTTCTCTCTCGATTTCCATTACCTCATGCAAGTACAGATGCACACACCTTGCGCATATAGCAAGCGCGCACACACACACACACACACACACACACACACACAGAGTCTGACTTCCTCTCACCTGCTTTGTCCCCAATTTTAATTCATCTCAGTAAGCTTTTCTCCATTTTCCTTATCTCTTTCTCTCTCTCCCTTACACACTCGTTTGTCACTCATTCACTCACGCCTATCTCCAGTCCCCCCCTCCCCCTCCCCTTATTCCTTCCTCGCTCATGCCTCACACTCATTTGTATATGGAGAAAAGACTTGACTTGAGGAATATGTGGAGAAGATGTGGTTTCCCTCCCATGTGGGAAACTCTGGCGGGAGATGAAGGTAGAGAAGAAGAAGAAGAAGACGAAGAAGGGGGTGAGGAGGGGGAGGAGAGCAGAAATTATGCTACCACTCCCTCTCTTTCCCTTCCTCTCTCTCCCTGGGCTGAGATGATGTATGGCTGCAAAGGCCACATGTTGGCCGTGTGATGGATTAAAGCACTTTGTAGGAAAATTACTGAGAGCGCCTCAGCACACCCGAGTCTAGCCCTCAATAAAACTCTCTTCAATATTGAAATGGAGAGCGAGATAGGGAAAGAGATAGATGGAAGATAAAGGAAGATGTTGGACGAGAGCAGCGAGTTGTGGTAGGAGCACACAAACGCGCTCATGCACATTGCTCTTAGAGGTGAAACGGAATATTGAGAAATATTGTACGTTGTATGGCTTTACTGTTGGGATTTTGCATGTTTTTGTTTGCAGAGGGTTTATAAAAAAGAGCTTAAAGGCAAGTTAGTGAAAGTAAACCAGATTGTATGAAGTTGTGGTTTATTATCAGCTTTGCGGATGAACTTTTATGAGATGTATGTCAGTTTCTGCTGCTGTCGAGTTTCATCTTCTGCTCCAGTTTCAATGATTCTAATTTCTTTCCTAAAGTAATAATCCATTCCAAACCTGGAAACCTGCAGATCACTGTAGATTGTGTTTGTCCTTAAGGAAAATGATCTTTCCTTGTTAAATTAATTGTAAGTTGTTATGATTGATATTTATTTGATATATTACTTTTAACTGAGTGGGACTCATGAAGGACAGAAATAAGTGTGACTTGGACTTGGAATGTAATGACTTAATACGTGGGCGTAGAGTGCGGGAAGACTGTTTATACAATACTCAACTAATTCCCACATATATATATATACTGTATATATTGTAAACTAAATATTTTGTAAAAGAGAAAAGGAATTTTTAACTATTTTAATAATCAATTCATCATTTCAGTCAATTCAAGCTGAAATGCCCAACATTGGCTGGCCACAGGATTTGCTGCTTTTATATTTAATATGTGATAGCAAATTAAATATGTTTTTGGAATGTCAAGGGGATTTAGCATCTCCAAGACATCACCTTTGGTCATATTGATTGTGCTCCGCCTTAGTCTAAGAAACCTATGTTGCACCCGGCGGAGCCCAAAGCAAGTTTTAGCAAGTTTTGGACCAACGCAGTTGTCAATTTCCCATCCCGCGCCTACGTTGTGTAAATAATGCACCTGCGCCCATGGGCGTGCTGGTCTTACAGCCGCTAGAGCCCATCCCACAATGACCAACTACTGTTTTGCCATGATGTCTCTCTCTCATGGGTGGGCCAAATTCTCTCGGCGAGCAGAGCAGAAAAAGGGGAGGTAACCTTGCCCCTTATGACCTCATAAGGAGCCAGATTCCAGATCAGCCCATCTGGGGTTTAATCTTCTCAAAGACAGAGCAGGACACCCAGGGCTCTGTTTACACCTATCACCATTTCTAGCCACTGGGGGGGCCATAGGCAGGCTGGGGAAACTACTGGTAAAAAAAACTCATTAAGTGACCTTTTCATGCCCTGGGACCTTTTATACCGCATACGTTTTTTAATATCAGAAATATGTATGTTTGTTTTTTTTAATCCAGTTTGCCCAAAATAACATGGATGCATTGATGTACATTGTATGGAAGCCATACAACACTCTTCACAGGTAAAATGAATGATTCATTTCATTGAATGTGGGGGTTTTATTAAATTTTTAAGCATTTAAAAAAAAATCTAAAATGAAAGGATTTTACTAAACCATCAAACTGTGATGCACTCCACATCCTCTCATCTTAACAATTAGTCAAAATAATTGATCATTTTTGTGTTTTTACACAAAAGAATTAAGGTATAAAGTGATTCAAATTAGGTTCATTGACCAATTTTACAACAGCGTTTTAAAAAAGTGGTAAAGAAACGTCGGAAAAAGCGCCAACAAAAGTTCATTTGTCCATTTTGACCCAGAAGGACAACAAGTCCATGCTCTACGGGAAGACAACACAAGGGTTAATGTAAATACCATACATACATAATACACCCAATAAACACTCAAGCCTAAACTAAAAGTATTTGTCCTAAAAAGCCCATCGATCTCTGTATCTCTGTGTCATTTTAACATGGACTGTAGAACCCGTCCCGCCCCTCCCATTGCCTGCATTTCCTGCCAATACTGTAACCAACCAGGCTTAACTACTCACCCCATTTAGCCCCGAGCATCCCCCTCTCACCCAGCCCTCCCCTATCTCTCCTTCCTGCTTCTCCATATTTGGGACTGTGGAGGCCGCAGCCCCTGTAGCTCTGTTAGCATACACACCAGCTGCTATTTTCTCCATAGGGTAGGATGCCTCACGTGGCTCTCACACTGCTTCAGTACCTCTTGATGTCTGTGTTTGTTTTTGTTTATCCCTCGCGCTCTTCCCTTCCATCCCTCCCTCCATCTCTGTTGCTCTCTCCTCTTTCTGTCTGGCTGTTGGAGGCCGGCAGCAGCAGCGGGGCATGCAACCTGTGGTGCATCACCACTAAAACAACTTGAAGTCTGACTCTGCTGACCAGGGCTGGGTACCCAATTCAATACTTTATATGCATCGACTGAATTTCCTCTCTAAGTATCCAGTATTGAAAAATTATTTGTCATTCAATATCCAATTTCAACACCTAATGAGCAAATCTCATCTGTATCAGTGAGCCAATAAGCATGCAGCACCAAGATCTAATACGTTTTTTGATTGGCTGTCCAATTTTACACGTCGCAGAGGCACGCTGGAAAAACTCTACGTTACGCACCGAGACTGGGCTTGTGTAGTAGGAGATGAAAAATAACTATAAAGATTTGTGCCGTAATGTAAAAACAATTGTTTAGGAACTGGTAATGAAGACACTGTAGCGGTACCGGTGTTACGGTGAATGGAGGAGGACCCAAAAGCAGAGAGCAGGCAGGTAAAGTTGAGCTTCCAATGAGAAGGTTTAATGAACAAGAAACAAAGCACAATCCGACAAAAGGTGTCCAGCAAAACAGGGAAGTAAAAAATTCTAAATGAGGCCAGAGGCAAACGGGAATCACAGGAATAACGAGGGCCAAACACACGCATACACCAAAACAGAAAAAAAGATCTGACCCAGGACAAAGAAAGCAAAATACAGCGGGTACCAAGGTAACAAGAGGCAGGTGACACGAGGGCTGGGAAACAGGTGGAAAAATATCAGGTGATCACAGAGGCGGGAAAGCACAGGAAGTAGAACTGAATGCAAAACGAGACAGAGACCAGGCTTCAAAATAAAACCGTAAGCAGAACATATACGCAGACAGAACCAGGCTGAGAAACATATACATAAAAAACAGACTTAACAATAACATTGGAGATAAACACCAAACCATAACTATCGGTATGGAATATTTTTGAACAACACCCAGCCGTACTGCTGAACTGCCATCAAATGCTGTAGTAAGGCTGGGCGATATAGAGAAAATCATGCATCACGATATTTTTGTACCAAATACCGATCATGCGATATTGATACCGCAACAATATTGTAGTGTTGACTATTGGTGCTTTCACACAATATATACACAATGAGATTTTTGATAACTAATCATCAGTAATGTGGAGATAATGACTAAGTGGGTAAAGGTAAATAATAGAACAGATAACCCAGTCTGGTAAGTTCAGAAAATGACATAAATTTACTGTAATGTACTGCAGCCTTTAAAACCAGGGGAAGATGACACTTATGCCATATTATGGTATCCAAAATCTAAGACAATATCGAGTCTCATATCACAATATCGATACAGTATTTAAAGATTTCCCATCTCTATGCTGTAGTATAAATCAGGCAGAGGGTAGATTTTACTTCAAAGATAATTTAAATAAAAGGAAAAGGAGCTTCTCATGTGTCATCACAACGCTTCATATCCTGTCACTTTTTTTTTTAATTAATCTCTTTTAGCAAACAAAAAAAGAACTCAACGGAAAATAAAAGGACACAGACATGAAAAATAAACAAAATATTAAAAAACAGAGATTAAGGAACAAATAGTGGAACAATCGCATCACAATACCTGCGGCTCTTGTTGAGCATGTGTGCCTTAAATGTGCTTTTTCCTTCAAGTGAGTTGTTTTGAGTTGTGACGCTCGGGTCTTTCAATCATACGCGGCGCTGTATGATAATCTGATTTGGCACTTGAAGAGGGAGCGAAGGCATTTCTTATCCATAGAAATCAATAACAAACGGGCGAGGACTCATAAGAAAATACAGACATGAAAACAAATGTGCAATAACAAAACTGAATCTAGAAAAAAAAACACTGATGCATTGGTTTCACATAGCAAAAATACTACCTTCTATTACACTATTATAATAGTATATAGTTGTACTATAAAATGATTTGGCAACCCGTTTTTTTTAACAATGTAATGACACAGGGTGCCTTATCATTTATATGAAGATCAGACGCAGTTATTTTATGTTTGTATGGCAAATAAAAATCAAACATTTCCCAAAGAGATTCATTTCAAAAACAACTTAAAATAAAAAGATATCAACACTTAGAGCATTCATATCTCACAGTGACTCTCAGAAACTGGTTCATGCATTCATCTCAAACAGGCTAGACCACTGTAATGGTCTAAATACATAATCATACATATCTTTTATAATAATATGAAAGGTGTAAATAAAGATGAATGTGAAATCACTTAATTGGCTCCCGGTACATTACAGTACTTGTGTGTGTGTGTGTGTGTGTGTGTGTGTGTGTGTGTGTGTGTGTGTGTGTGTGTGTGTGTGTGTGTGTAAAGACAGAAAAGCCAATGTGCCACCATCTTCTCCCTTGCCACCGTGTGTGTGTATGCATTCTACTGATGCTATATTCTTATGGTTATTTTGTTTATGCTACATGTTTATGCCTATATTATCTTTCAATGTAAAGTACTTAGACTGTAGGTGTGATGAAATGTGCCTTATAAAAAATTTTGCAATTGCCAGTTTGTATTTAATTAGAACTTTTAGGGTTGTTAGTTTTTCAAGTGTCGCAGCTGGAGAGGAGCCGAGGACGAACCAACAGAGTGAATGGAGTAACTTTTCTATTTCTGTATTTCCTGCAGTTCTGGT
>NC_048412.1:2579814-2591922 GCF_013103735.1 Etheostoma cragini | reverse complement strand
TGTGTGTGTGTGTGTGTGTGTGTGTGTGTGTGTGTGTGTGTGTGTGTCTGCTGTCCCCCCATGTCCCCCAATAGTCCTAAGACATTCAGGTCAGGTTATTTGGAGTCTCTAATTGCACATAAAAGTGACTGTTACATTATGTTAATGCAATTAGTACATTGTCTGTCTGCAATATTTTTTTAGATTACAAATACAGAAGACAAACAGGTCTGATGTGAATAGATTAAAAATGCTTGGAGAGCGAACAGTGCTAGTCTTATGGCATCTTATCTTTCCATTAGAGATTTAGCACCGCCTCGTGCTCATGTGGCTGGTCGTCATAGTGTCGCGGCAGGAAACTGCCGTGACCTAACGCGGCACACACACGGCGTGGAAGGTGTGTTGTTTTTGGTTCTCGGCATGTGGCCGGTTGCCAGAAGACAAATTTAATTTCAAAAGAAGTTGGAGGGAGCAAAAAAAAAACACTGCAAGCGAAACTATTTAAAAATGGCGGGTTTGTTCAGGACACCACCTTCCTTCGCTATCAATGATGACGCAGTGAATATTAGGGGTGGGGGTAAAAATCTGCAGTATAGCGATATTTTCCGGGGCAATACTGTATCGATACACAGGGGCCAAGTATGGATCTTTTATTATATAATATATATGTGTTGGTCAGTTTGTCCCTTTATTTTGCAGCAATAAAATTGAAATGAGATAAACAAACAGAGAAATGTTTCTTTTTAGATTAAACAGACGTTGACTAAGATTCCTTTTGGGGACATCATTTGAAATTGGGAAAAATTGGAAGTTGGAAAAAAGTTTATGAATTGCAATATATCGCACAATATTGCAATATGTTGAAAATCGCAATAATATTGTATCCTAGTATAAGTATCCTGATGATATCATATCGGGAGGCGTCTGGTGAGTCCCACCCATAGTGATGATTGACATTTCTCTCCAACCAATCAGTAGTCTGTGGGTTTTCAAGTCACCTTTCGGTATCTCCTCAGTCAGGGCTGTAGTACTCGAGTCCGGTCTTGGACTCGAGTCCGGACTCAAGACCGTTTTGCTATGGTCTTGGACTTATCTTGAACTCGCTAGTATTTGGACTCGGACATGTCTTGGTCTCGGCCACTGGTCTTGTCTAATATGGCTCTTGGTCTCGACCAAGTCCAGGTCTCTTTATTATGTTGGTAGTAATATTGAAGGGAAAGTGAAACCCAAAATGATTGTCTTGATACTGTCATGCATAAGACCTTTTTCTCCTGTCCTGGACTCGGTCTTGACTCAGACTCAAACCTCTTTGGACTTGGCCTTGTCTTGGACTCAAGCCTCTTTGGACTTGACTTGGACTCGACTAGTCCTGGTCTTGGGCTTGTCTTGGACTCAACTAAGGTGTTCTTGACTACAGCCCTGGCCTCAGTTCACTTGGAACTCCAAATAGAAAAAAGTACCTGTCGGTAAAGGTAAAAGTACCTTTTCTTTTCTTTTCTTTTTTTTTTTTTATCCAAAAAGGCGAGTAGAGGCGAGTCGAGCAGGCGTTACTTGTAATCCTGAAAAGCTTAAACTTTCAATCTGCATAGGACAGACACAGACCCAAACCCAATTATTATACACAAATTATAGTTTGGATTTCTTCTAGTGGTAACAGTGATGGGCATATACGTTGCATTGTGGGAAGTTTTCAGCACCCTTTTCTTTCTATTTTGTTCTTTTGTTCCATTCATCACTACTTTAAGCTACCATTGCTCATGTAAAAGCATTTGATGATCTACTCTTTTATTTAATCCCCAATGTTTTCGACATTGTTTCAACTTACTCTTTCTTTAATATACACAAAATAACAGTATTCTTAATCAAGATACTCGCAAAATGATTCCTTGAACATACAAGTAAGACAAGAGTTGTTAATGATGGGACAGTTATACCTGTGTAATGATACTTTTACATTAAATTGATATCAATGTGTCATTGACATCTGTCATGACCCAGGATTTTTGATTTCCTGCAGCAAGATATTCGAGCCCACGTTATCCTTTTGAAAGCTTTCCGTACAGCAGCAGCAGCACTGTTATGCTAATCCCCTCTTCATCAGTGCCTTGGACTAAGGTCATTCGTTGGAGGGATTCAGATAAGCTATCAAAACCTTGAGCCGAGCATCCAGTGGTCCTGTCAGTCAGCAGATGCCTCTGTTTGGAGGCTGAAGGTCTAGTTGAATTGAGGTTGTTGGCCTCGGTCCGAGAAGAGGGCCACGGGTCAGGTTGCTGTGTGACCCGTATCATTGTTACAGAGTTCATCTCCACATCTTAGACGTTTTTTCAAGTAGTTATTGTTTCTCTCAACTTGGATCTTTGCATTTTAACCAATTGGAAACCAGTACAAAAGTCTACTGTATACATGGTGTGTTTACACTTTATATTATCACTGAAGGCATCAAAACTATGAATGAACACGTGGAATTATGTACTTAACAAAAACGTGTGAAGTAACTGAAAACATGTCTTATATTCTAGTTTCTTCAAAGTACCCCCCCTTTTCTTTTTTGATAGCGCTGTAAACCCTTGGTGTTCTCTCAATGAGCATCATGAGCTAGTCACCTGAAATGGTTTTCACTTCACAGGTGGGCCTAGTCAGGGTTAATCAGTGGAATTTCTTGCCTTATTAATGGGGTTGGGACCATCAGTTGTGTTGGGCAGAAGTCAGGTTGATACACAGCCGACAGCCTATTGGACGACTGGTAGAATTCATATTATGGCAAGAACCAATCAGCTAAGTGAAGAGAAACGAGTGGCCATCATTACTTTAAGAAATGAAGGTCAGTCAGTCCGGAAAATTGCAAAAACTTTGAATGTGTCCCCAAGTGAAGTCACAAAAACCATCGAGAACCACAACGAAACTGGCTCACTTGAGGACTCCCCCAAAGGGGAAGACCAAGAGTCCCTCTGCTGCTGAGGATAAATTAATCTGAGTCACCAGCCTCAGAAATCGCAAATTCCAAGCAGCTCAGATTAGAGACCAGATGAATGCAACACAGAGTTCTAGCATTAGACACATCTCTGGAACAACTGTTCAGAGGAGACTGCACGAATAAAAGAACGTTTAAAATAGCTTAAAAAATGTGGGGAACAACGCAGAGAGTGACATGTATAACGTGGAAAAAAATGATCAAAAAACATTGAAAAAGGGACAAAAATGTCAAAGCAACAAAAAGTGTCAATAAAAAAAATTATACAAAATGTTAAAAAAAAAAGTTTTACATATTGAAAAACAAAAAGTTTAGACGCTATTTATCAGATTATTATGAATTTTGTCTGCCATTTTGATTTTTTTTTTTTTTTTTTTTAGATTAAATCCAGTTTCCTGTTACAAGTTGCCACATTATTGATATGTCTTGTTTGACATAATTTGCCATTGTTCGTGAAAGTATCATTAACCAAATCTAGTGCACACATCATCTCCAGGTGACCCTACCCTTGTCACCATGGCAACAGGAGACATTTAAATGTCTGTAATTCAGTGGTCAAGGATGAATTTTGCAAAACTTCATGGCAGTGAGAGCAGTACTATAGAGCAGTTTTGGCTCGAAATCAGCATCATGCCTCTAACAATGTGCATACTACGGGTCAAATTAAAAAAAATAATGAACTTAAGACCTTTCGATGCAACCTGGACACATCATCAGTTATGTAACCCGGGAAATCGGAACATCAGAAACCCTCGCCCAGGCGACCCAGCCAGGGTGATCAGGTCCAAGTGTCTAAGTAGCTTGTGCGGTCCACGGATCACCACGGATTATGTAACAAGAAGCCCCCCCCCAATGGACTTTGGCCTTTACAAAGCATTGGACTGCCTCGCTAGTTGTTGCTGCTTGCTATAAGAGATAGATCCCTGTGCTGATGACATCCGCAGCAGCTCGGCTTTGCCGGCAGCAATAGTCCCCCCCCCCCCCCCCCCCCCCCCCCCCCCCCCCCCCCCCCCCCCCCCCCCCCCAAGGATCCTCTTCCCCAGCAGAATAGGTTGGATGGGCTTGGTAGGAGGTCAGAGACAGAATGAATCAGGGATTTGATCCGGTTCGGCTCAGCCATTCATAACCTTGACCACGAGATCTTCCGATCTATTGCCTGCTGCCATTGGGTCCACGTCTCCTGTAGTCTGCAGATCAAGTCATAATAAAAAACAAATATTGTTATTAAAATGGCAAGTTAGAGGATTTTGTTCGTCTTGCTGGAGGTGTGCACCATCTGAATGCTCTCTAGCTACTACTACTACATTTCCATGACAACAAATCACTCCACATTGTCTCACAGTTGACAGGGTTAATACAATATTTGGTTTGATTTGACTAAATTAAATAACAAATACTTTCAAAGTAATAGAGACAAATAGAAGAAAGGCCACTATTTATTGATATACTGTATATTGCTGTTTATATTTATATTTTTTCTCAGTTTTTTTTTTAAATGTTCAAATACGTGCATTTTTTTTTTTTAGGATGTAATAAACATAAGCAGTCATTTTTCAAAATAAAAGCTAGCTAATGTCCCTCCACTTATTTTTAGTGTAAACATCTGTTCACATAGACATACCGTATATATATATATATATATATATATATATATATATATATATATATATATATATTGTATCAATATTTTTTTAAATATCCATCAGGATAATTTATAATGACAAATAAATGATTCTGATAAACAAATATTTAAAAAATAAAAACGAATGGTCAACCATGTTATGAGTGTTGCTGTTGCATAGTTTGTCCACCAGATGACGCTCTGCAATTTCACTATTTGCAACACAATGCAAGAAATTATAATCATATTATTTTAGCGAGAAATCATAAATAACCACAAATAACTAATGTTAGGGAAATCTGTTTGTTTCGTGCTTCTGGATTTTTAAAATGAATATCGGCCGACATATCGGCACATCGGATTTTTTAATAACCAAATATTCGTATTGTATCGCCGTTAACATCCTTACTAGGATGTGGAGGATTTATTTGGTTTAATTATCAGTGTTTGTATAGATATTTTTGGGGGGAATTAATTGTTTTATCTATAAAATGTGAGAAAATAATCCTCAAATGTTATTTGTCAGAGGATGTAGTCAGACAAAAAGTTGACATTTCTAGTTCACACTCACACACATACACACACACACCACAGTAGCATTGTTTTTTTCAATAACCAATACTCGATGAATGTTAACATCGGTCCCGCCACCTATAGCAGTCTGTAGGATCGGTATGTTGATTGATCAGCGAAGTAAAGATCCATCTCTAACTGGACATCCCAATTCACGTCAAGCTTACTTAGTGCATCGTGTAGTGATTCAAGCATTGTGTGTGTGTGTGCGCGCGTTTGAAAACCCTCATGATTAGTGTTCTCAGTGACTGTCTGGCTGCTGGGGTTGATTTGTCCGACAGTGCTGTGTGTCAGGCGGCCTCAGCGTCCACACTGGAGAACATGAGTGAAGGAGTGGATAATTGATAGTGACAAGGCGCTCCCAGCCTTAATTGCTGCCGGTGAATTAGATTACCTTTTCAAAGTGCCTTCATTAGCAGAGGGAGAGCCATACCAATAGTCCCCTGATTGGCCTCATATTGTTTTGCTGTGAACCTGCTCTGGCAGGGCACGGGGATCTGTGTCTGGTAGTGTGTGTGTGTGTGTGTGTGTGTGTTTGGTTATGGATAAAAAATTGCTCACAAATTTGTATGTGCAGCTGGAGTTCCACTGCAAATTATTTGTTTCTTAAAAAACTTAATTTGTCTTGTTGTAAGAGTGAATATCTTATTTTAAGTGTTCAATTTTACAATATAATCTTAACTTAAGCAAGCGTGTCAAGTGAAATGATCTCGCTGCATGGACAATAATAATTCCACTTGTTCTGAGTTCTCTTAGATTTAGTGTTTTTATCCTACACACCTCTTTTTTGTAGCTATTTTGTTTTTTAAGACCAAAGACTGCATTCACAATTTTGTGTTGGTCCGAACAAATTACAAAAAGAAATTGTCTCACTTAGCTGTATTGATATCAAGCAAAATAGCTTAGGTTTTAATTTATACTGTTTATTGATCCCCATTGATTTGCCAATGTTTTGAGATACCAGCCTTTACAGTGGGAGTGAATGGGAAATTTCAATTAAAGGATCCAACTACAACATTCCTCCACAGAGGAAGTAGTCCCTTGAGAATCCGTTGACGGTGATATCTGAAGACTAAAGTGCGGTTAAATGCGTCTGTTGTCTGTAGATGCGGCTGTGGCTTAGCAGGTGAAGCGGGTCCACATCCTGTGTTGCTCACTGTCATCGGTGCGTGAGTGTAAAGAGCTTTGGATATAGTCTTTTGACTTTTTGTCTAAAAGAAAATGCTTTCTTTTAGACAAAGCTAGAACTGTACATGGATCTAAAATTGGCAAGTACCTGGGTCTTTAAGAAAAAAACCTAGTCTCGCAGTGTCAGACCTTCCTCCACCACGCTGCGAAGGAAGGTCTGGCAAGTCCACACGGTATTCCGGGATGGGAGAAAAACGTGGACTGGTTTATTGGCATTTATTTAAGCCAATCACAGTTGTCTTGGGTGTTGCTAAGCACTGGAAGCAATAAGAGTGCCGCTGCAAAATAGCCCCGGGAAAGAACTTGTGTTGGTGGAACATGTGTACGTTCAAAAGTAGTTTTAGTTGAGCAACAGAAAGCTCCAATAGATAGTCTAGCTAGCTGTCTGGATTTACCATGCAGAGATCTGAGGACCAGGTAACCACAGTCCTCAGATTGGACAGATAGTCTAGTTAGCTGTCTGGATTTACCCTGCAGAGATCTGAGGACCAGGTAGCCACAGTCCTCATATTGGACTGATAGTCTAGTTAGCTGTCTGGATTTACCCTGCAGAGATCTGAGGACCAGATAACCAGAGTCCTCAGATTGGACAGATAGTCTAGCTAGCTGTCTGGATTTACCCTGCAGAGATCTGAGGACCAGGTAACCATAGTCCTCAGATTGGACAGATAGTCTAGCTAGCTGTCCGGATTTACCCTGCAGAGATCTGAGGACCAGGTTACCATAGTCCTCAGAAATCCACTGGAGGTTAGAAAGCCAACACAAAGAAAGTGGAAGGTAAGGTACTGTAGATCCGGCTCAAAACGAGGGACACCCGGCAGTTCTTCTGGCAGCACTGGAGCAGTCCTCTAAATGAATTGTCCTCGATATAGACTAGAAACCCAGACTGAGACCCAACTGGTACTGCACGTAACGAATGCCAGACAATGAATTAGAAAATAAGCATATCTAAAGCATAAGTAGACATTTTTCAATCTTTGGTGCTAAAAACAACAAATGACTAGAACTTCCCGCTGGTGGCAACCTTCCCACAGGTGGACAGAAGAGAGAGGGAGAGAGAGGGAGAGAGATGGAGAGAACCCAGCGTAGTTCCCTTTTCGCTCACAGCCACATGATCAGGACCATGGAGAGCGACAAAGATTGTTGTGCCAGTATTCTGTTGGGTACCCAAAGTAACACAGACATTTTTTCTGGAGAGACATAATGCCGAGTTCAAATGTCTTTTTTTCCAATGCTGTGGCCACTGCAAATGGAATGTATTGATGTGGAGACAGTAGAGACAGAAATCTCAAACCCTGGAAAAATAGCACCACAATATATATGTATTGCTATAAACCACTGAAGGTCAGTGGGGAAAATACCTACCATAACTTTGGGCAAGCAACCCTTTAATTTCTCATTTTACTGATTTCTGTTCGATCTTGTGTCTTATTGCGTCTTCAGTATGGATGCATGGTATCAGGACCAATACATATTTATTAAGCATATTAGATTTTTGCCATGACTGATGCACATGAATTACTGTTTCTTTGTCAATGTCATGACATTTAGCGTCAGTTACATTATAACTGACAGTATTGGAACAGTATTATACATTATATCACAGCAGGATGCAGACTCAGTTTTAAGTGCCAGTGCAATCCCTGGCCTCATTACTTTGATTAGAAGTATTCCAATGAGTTCCATGGTGAAAAAAGCACTGGTATCTGATCGGTACTCTGTATTGGCAGATACCCTGAGTAGAGGAATCATTGATAAAAGGTGGATTAGTGCATCTCTGCTATTCAGCACATCCATCTGTTTAAAGTCAATTTTTACTAGTGAAAATCTTGCAGGTAAGGCTTTTAGGATATTTTTATTTTTTAGCTAATTTGAGTGAGCGCTGAAAAAGCATCCAAATATCCAGAGTGCTAAAATCCGGGGCTTTTTTTTTTTTTTTTGAATGAAAGTAAAAATGCCAGGAACTTCTATAGTAGAAATCCTCTGTAGATTCCAAGAGGAATTTTTTCTCCCCCAGTGAATTCAAAGGTCAAGGTTGGTTAGAGCATCCATAGGGTCTCAGCAAGGGGGATCTGTTTTTTTTAAAGGCTTACAGTTGAAGAGAAGTTTCTATGACCCTGCTGCCAGTAGAAAAAAATAAACACCCTAAAGCTAAGGGAGGATAGAAAAGGGATTTTTACAGTGACAGTAGAGAGCACCTATCATTCCATGCAGAGACGGTGACATGAGCATCTTCTTAAAAAAAGCATTCTGCCCTAACCCAAAAGTCCCAAACCTGTCTTCATCCCCTGCAGCACCCGTTTCAGCTCCAGACATCTTTTCTTACCATTTCCATATCATATCTCCAGTCACTGCTCCATCACCGGGCTCCCAGTACCCCCAACCCCAAAAACCCCATGGCCTCACCGTCCCTTTCTCCAATCTCTCCCCTTCTCTCCCTTGCTGAGTTAAATGAAGTGTGCCGGCCTCAGGGGAGTCGCGTGTGCTCAGTTCAGCTCAGCTGGGCTGCCAGCGCTATAAGCGTACTGTGTGATTATTGTCAGAGCAAGACTTCTCCACCCAGGAGGTCTGCGCTGATGGGTACTATGTCACCGGGGTACAGTCAGCCATGGAGGGTGGGATGAGAGAGCAAAGGAGTGATAGAAACCAGGGTGACTAAAGGACACAGGGAAAGAAGGGAAACTCTGTTGGTGGGGCTGATGGGATCGAGGGAGGATGGGGAACAAGCACACGGGCAAAGAATCATCAAACGATAAAACAGCCAAGCTGAGCGAGGGAAGACGGATGTATACCTATCACAGCAGACAAAGACAAGGGAAGACGCACAGAGAGTGATATAAAGGGTGAGAAGCAGAAGGAGAAGAATGAGAGGCAGCAGGGAAATCAGCAGAGAAGAGAGACAGAGGGAGGGATGGGGAGGGTGGCTGAAAGGAAAAAGGCAAAGAGAGAAATTAGAGAGAAGATTTTAGAGCAAGTGATGTGTGCTGCGATTGTTTTCTCTCTCTCTCTTTCTCTCTCTCTCTCTTTCTCTCTCTCTCTCCCTCGCTCTAAATGGTCGGGATGTGGCCTGTATCTGCCGGCAAGAAGGAACTCAATTTGGGACAATTTACTCTGCAGTCTCAGCCCTGATGCACCTCAGGGACAGAGAATAGAGAGAATGAATGTGAAGGGAGATAGAATCAGCAGCAAGCCACGTACACGCGCACCTACACACACACACACACACACACACAGAGACACGCACAAAGTGCGCCTTGGACACAATTGCCGGCGAGTAGATTTCACTTAGTTAGTTCTAACTCTCCCAGGCGGTCAATACGATTTGAGTTTATAAGGCTTGGAAATGAAAAGCCCAGGATAAGGTTAGATAAACTG
Source organism: Etheostoma cragini (assembly GCF_013103735.1). Lineage (NCBI taxonomy): Eukaryota > Metazoa > Chordata > Actinopteri > Perciformes > Percidae > Etheostoma > Etheostoma cragini. Next base: position 2,582,215 of record NC_048412.1, on the reverse strand, counting down.
TCTGCTATTTGATTTTGGCCCACCTCTTGCAGGAAAACCCACACAAGACAGATGGCTGCAGGGGATACGCTGGCATCTTGTTGTTCAAAGGGTCATACGGGTGATTAGACTGAATGCGTTATGTGTTTTGACCCTCACACTGTACATGTATCAGTCTCTCTGTAATGATAAAAACACTCTATGAATTTCCATGCATCTTTTGTGTTCTTAGCATATACTGAGTTTTGGAGGGCACAATATCGTAACGCATTCTTAAACAACAGGCACTCAAACCAAGCAAATAATGTGTTCTGTAACCCTTATACAGTATATAACCCCCCCGATTATTTTCCTGACCACAATACTTGATTCTACCCCGACAGGTTGGCAGCCTGGAAGATCTGTACACCCTCAGAGACAGCAGGGGGCGCAATGAGAGAGCCACCTTTGAGAAAAGACTTTTGACCACATTAGGGGTAAGTATTTTAACTTTTCTGTTAAATAAACACCTCTTAATACCCCCCCCCCTCCCCATCACACATTAGGATCTAGAAAGAAGATCAAGCTGTAGGTTACCAAAAGACGCCGCTGTGAGGTTGTTTTTTTTGTTTTTTTTGGCCTGACTGTCTGTGTAACACAGCGGGAAATGGATTTGTAACTACAGCAAATCAGAGCGTTCAGCTACTTAGACGTGACTGTTTGATACATTTAACACGGCCACGTCAAGGTGAATTCACACCCTGGCATCGGGTTCTGATTTTACACAGCATGTATATGCAAATGGGAGTTCATTTGGCCGGCGTTGCTGTTTTAATCAGGGTCTAGTTTTGATTAGCTGGGAAGATCGGGGGGGGGGGAAGAAACAGAGCCATGTGGTGAGTAACGGCTGAAAGTTGTTTACCTTCATTGTGTAGCTTTGTGTGCCTGTTCCATCCGATATCACTTTGTGCCCCCCCCCCTCCCTCGCCACCTTCACCGAGCCTTTCTGTATCACCCTCTGAGCCCACAATGCAGCCTCCTCACAGGGCTTTCGTTGCCACGGAAACCGTCACCCACAGAGACATCCCATGACAGCCCAGGGAGGAGGGGGGAGGGACAGGAAGAAGGGAGATGCAGCTTTGGCCCCTGTCCGTTCTCCTGGGTGCAACGGACCTCTGGCCCTTCCCCAACACACTGCCCCCTCAATGACACACACAAACCCAACGCACGAAACACAGAAAGGCACACGTGCATGCACCAAAACACACAAAGCAAGAGCAAAAAACGGACAGCGGGTAAAGGAGAGAGAGATTCCCAACTTTCGGATTCCGAGTTATCATCTGAATCAGCGTGCGTGTGATTAATTGAAGTAATTTATGCACAATCTCCAGTGACTCCATGTATGGTTCATGATTTCATTAAACTGTAACTCTAATTACTTTTCTACCATCGTAACTTTAGGTGAAAATGAATTTGCACGCCTAAAATGTCCCACATTTGGTAATGAGTCCTAAATTTAATGGATTGCACAAATAATGTTTTGAGATAATGAACAATTGCATCTCCTTCCCCGGCGCTGTTGCATCCTTAAATATCTTGCACTGAAGTCTGTTTCTTGGCTATGTTCTTTTTATGCAAACAAATCACTTTCAGCATCGAGCCAACAACAAATTCTCCATCACCAACTTGAATCCAATTGGAAACTTTTAAAATAATGCCTTAGTCCTTTGAACAATCAGACTAATAGAATCCCCTTTAGAAGCATTTTCTTTAGGCTCTAAACGGTCAATATTGTAATAGGTATACGCAAGATGTATTTATGGTGGGTAATGTGTTGCCAAACACAATAACAGTGTTTTGGCTACAAGAGCTGGCCTGCTGCCAATGCCTGAGCTACTGTATACTCCCCCACCCATCCCCCCCACCTCTGACCAGGCGTCTGTCTATACAGAGCGGTGTGCTGTTCTTCCCTCTGCATCACACACTGGGCTTTGCTTTGCATTGCAGGTGGGTTACATTACAGTGCTTCCTAATTACTGCACAGTGTGTGTGCGTTTGTGTGAGGTTTAGTAAGTGGTAACTATGAGACAGAGGTAATGTTAGTTTAAAGGTCCCATGGCATGAAAAGGTTACTTTATGAGGTTTTTTAAACATTAATATGAGTTCCCCCAGCCTGCCTATGGCCCCCCAGTGGCTAGAAATGGCAAAAGGTGTAGACCGATGCCCTGGGTGTCCTGCTCTGCCTTTGAAAAAATGGAAGCTCAAATGGGCCAATCAGGAATCTTGCTCCTTATGACCTCATAATGGGCAAGGTTACTTCCCCTTTCTTTGCTTTGCTCACCCGGAGAGTTTGGCCCACCCATGAGAAAGAGACATCATGGCTTTCAAATGAGGAAAATGTTAGTTGGTCAACGCCACACCGCCTGCCTCCACCTTAGCGCCC
>NC_048412.1:2566407-2579804 GCF_013103735.1 Etheostoma cragini | reverse complement strand
CTTCCTTAAAAGCTACAAACTCAAAAAGGGCACATACTAAGGAAAGCTCATTGTGGGACTGGCTCTAGGGTTTGTAATTCTGCACCAAGGCTGAATTTAGATACAGTATTAGGGGACCACTAAGTATTAGGGGACCACTAAGGTCTATATAAAAGAGAGTCCAGACCAAGTATTTGCGGACAACTAAGATCTATATAAAAGAGACTTCAGATACAGTATTAGGGGACCACTAAGGTCTATATAAAAGAGACTTCAGATACAGTTTTAGGGGACCACTAAGGTCTATATAAAAGAGACTTCAGATCCAGTTTTAGGGGACCACTAAGGGTTATATAAAAGCATCTAAAGAGGACCATGTCATGGGACTTTTAATGCTTTCGAGGTATCAACCATATTTCTAGTTAGTAATATAGTAAAGTACCAATCCACATTACATATGAGTTCCTAACGCGCTGACACACCAACCTGATTATCGGACAGTCTGGAGAGGTCAGTGACTCAAGTCTTTTCGGTGTCTACCGTGCCTTCGGATCCGTCGGCTTCGATTTGGGCCAATTTGACATGTTGACTCAACAAGTGGCCAGTCGGACTCAACGACCAATCTGACTGGTGGAGTGCCAGCCCTTGACTAGCGAATCAGTGCACTTGTGTTAAAATACTTACCGGAAATGACGTGCGTGATGAGCGTGACTAAGGTCTCTCAGAATCTGACGAATCTTTCCAACTGGCCTTTTGACGATCCAAACAGACCGCTTCAGCAACTGCACAGGCTATTTTTTCGCTGAAAGTGTTTCCAGAAACACATTTTGCTGAAATGTTTTTGTAAAATACAAATTGTATTCCGAACGAGCCGCCATTATGCTCAGCTTTAAAATTCGGGAGAAGCCAGAGCCACGTGATGCGTTTGTCATTTCCGGTTTTCATTTTTTGGGGCGACAATACAGATTAGCAGCGCCTGTTGTTATGGAAAAGTATATGTGTCGCGCAGACCTACACCAAAGTTGCCGTCGCTTCGATGTGTTACTAGGAACTTTTTGACCGACAGGAGCCAAATAATCATGCCAATAATCATGTTTAATTTGTTCAAAATAAAGCCCGATCGATAAAGAATTTCTAAGGCTGAAACGATGGTTATTTAAAAAACAATATTCCGTTATAGCGGCCGATATATATTAAAAAAAAAAAAAACAATCCAGAAATGTCTAAAAAAAACAAACAGATTTTGCTAACATTGGTTACTTGGAGTTATTTATGAGTCCTCACTAAAATAATATGATGATATGATAATATGATCTCGGCCCCTCCGATATATCGGTCGGGCTGTAGTTAAAAATGAAAGCCGATTGAGTTACTGGTGCATCAACGTGTGGCAAAAGCATTAGAGGGTGTTTTCAGGCGGTACATCTAGTGGGACTTAACTGAGTGTTTGTGTGCATAGTTCTCCATGAAATGTTTTTATTTAAAAGTGTTTCTTTCCCAACTGGCAAAATCAATTTGAATTCTTGTCTTGAGAATATCAGGAGAGACGTCCAGGTTGCATCCTCTGAACCCTACCTGGCTGTCATTTTGACTTTCTCTTCTCAACAAAAACAAATCGACGTTCCTTTCATTCAATCTGCCTCCTTTAAACCACACCACAAGAGGACGGATGTCCGAGTTACATGCTCTGACGAGGTCAAACTATGTCTTTCCTGGCTGGAAATCCTTCTTTCTCTCCTGAAGCTGATGTGCTGTTGAAGTATTTAAAAAAGAAAACGCAGTACAATGAACAGCAAAAGCCCCTGTACAGTATGCAGTGTTTCCTTTAGGAAACAAACGTTTCATTTAGCCACACAATGAGGCATATTTTCAGTTGTGACCGAACTGTAGTTTTTGAGGAACTATAGGGCGCTTAACATCTACAGCAGGTCTACATTCTTCATCGGGAAACCAAAACCCAAATTACTACATCTATAGTCTTACTAACCCACCAGAGCACTGCACTCCCAGAATGCAGTCTTACTTGTGGTTCCTTGAGTCTCTAAAAGTAGAATGGAAGCCAAAGCGTTCAGCTATCAGGCTCCTCTCCTGTGGAAACAGGTCCCAGTTTGGGTTCAGGAGGCAGACACCGTCTCCACATTGAAGATTAGGCTTAAGACTTTCCTCTTTGATAAAGTTTATAGTTAGGGCTGGCTCAGGAAAGTCCTGAACCAAGCAACTCTCTCTTCTTCCTTCTCTTAATCTGTATGCAACCTCAATCCATTAATGCTTGTTACTAACTCAACTTCTTCCCTTTCCCTGAGTCTTGTGTTCTCTCGCCCCTCTCCTCTCCCCTCCTACCGCTTCCTGCAGGTGTTTCTGGACCTGGATCTGTGGTTGGAGTTACCAGCTGCCTCCATGCAATTCTCCATGTCTCTCTCTGTCTGTCTGACTGTCTCTCTCTCTCTCTCTCTCTCTCTCTCTTATGCTCTCTCTCTTTTTTCATTATGTCGATAGGATCATTTAAAAGGCAACTGCGACTACCATTGCGCGTCTGCCCTATTTCATAGTAATTTCTTAGAGCTTAGTAATCAAAAATTGTGAAATCCTATTTTAGTTGCTCTTTGTATATCATATAAAAATGTAACTGATTTGTGTTAAATACATAAGCCCTTATGTATTGGTCGCAGGCTGCTGAAAGAAAAACAAATCAAACTCAAATTAGGCCAGACTTTGTGATATAGGTAAATATTGTATCATTGTCCAAAGAATCAATTTAATATTGTATTGTGTCATGTAATATGTGAGTTACACACTTACAACTGATTAAGTAAAAGTGAAACATTTTAGTTGAGCTAAGGAATGTAATTGTGTTCCATAACAGAGGATTAATAAAAACACTTCATAAATCAGTGCAATCTGCAGCAGCTGCTGTGGCTCATATCACTGGCTGAGTGAAAGCAGTACACACACACCCACATACCCACACACACACGCACACACACTGGAGGTCCATGGTGGTTTCTCAGAGGAGGCGGAGCTTTTGCCATCATGTAATCCCGGTCGATTCAGCCCTCTGTCAGCAAAGCAACAATCAGTAGTTGTATTAATCGCCCTACTAATGACACAATTAGCGAGGCTTGTGCATGTGAGCTCACTTACATTCTGACTTAAACAGACACCAAGTACGACATGTACTCACACATGGTCACATGACAAGCATACAGAACGGTATCCACACAGGCAGCCACCAGACAGTTGGCGCATACACACACAGATAGTAAGAGTGCCTCTCTCTCCTTCTCTCTGCCTGCACCGTGTTTACTTCAGGCACCACCTTCCCCTCATTGACCCTCGTCCTAACTGTCCTAACTATCGTACCTCTTTCAGTTTCATTCTCAAACACGCAGACACGTCTCTCTGATTGAACTCTAAGCTGACCTTTCACATAATGTCTCGGATGCTAACCCCCTGCCAGCTCCTGACATACACTCACTGGTCCCTGCTGGTGTTACTGATGTACTACACACCTAATACACACATACAGAAAACCACTGTGCAGAGTCTGTCCCGGTGCTCTGACTTTATTTTCATTTTCTTCAAGGTCCCATGACATGTTGCTTTTTGGATGCTTCTATATAGACCTTAGTGGTCCCTTAATAAAATACCATATAACCGAAGTCTCTTTGCCAAAATTCAGCCTTGGTGCCAAATTCCAGCCACTAGAGCCAGTCCCACAATGAGCTTTCCTTAGGATGTGCCATTTCTGAGTCTATAGCTATTGCGGAGGAGGAGGGGGGGCAAGTTGGTGGCGGGGGGTGTGGCCTTGACCAACTGCCACTCTGCTTGTTTGAAAGCCATGATGTCTCTCTCTCATAGGTGGGCTAAATTCTCTGCAGAGAACCTTGCCCCTTATGACCTCATAAGGAGCAAGATTCCAGATTGGCCACTCTGAGCTTTAATTCTCTCAAAGGCAGAGCAGGATACCCAGGGCTCGGTTTACACCTAGTGCAATGATAACTTAAAGTGCAACAGTCCTGGATAGGACATTAACTAACAATGTAAAGAACAACAAGCTACTGACAGACATGTTCAAATTTTATTCATTCAATAAATTATTATTTTTAGTCTTAAATCCACCAGCCATTTTCATTTGCGGCATCCTGAGCCTTTTTGGTAAGCCAATGGTCAGCCAATATTACAACACACAAAATAAAAAAGCACCTTTTTTTTGCAACTTTCTCTGTCTCCCGCAACTTCATTGCAACAAACCTACAAAAAAACATTGCAACCTTAATTGCAATTTTTTTTTACAAAAGTTCCCGCAACATCAGGCAATTTGAACCGCAACAATCTCAAAAAAAGGAAGCAAACTCCTGGAGGGACTGTCTTGAAATGGCTTAAATGTTTTTTACCCCTCTGAGACTCAGAGTTTATTGTCATTGACTAGCCTAGATTTTGGTTATACTTTTATTTTTCAATTTCAAATGTAATATCCTTGAACGTCATATATGAAGCTTTGGCCTAAACAAACAAAACAAGTGGTGAGCTAGAAATCATTGTGAAGCTGGCTTCACAGATGCTCTCTCTCTCTCTCTCTCTCTATATATATCTCTCTCTCTCTCTCTATATCTCTCTCTCTCTCACCCATTCTTCTATCTACACAGGACAGAAAATACATTAGAATTTTCCCTCAATGCTTCCTCACTGCTGAAGCATTTGTGTGCTTTTTTCCACTCCTTATTTTTCTTTCTCTTTTTTTTGCTGTATTTTTTTTTTAAAGACTCCAGTCACATCCGCAATCCCTTGGCCCTATAAGGAGCTTTCACGCTTTTTGGTTTGCTTTAGATGTTTAATACCCCCTCTCTTTTGTGTCAGGGAGCCGGAGAGGCGTTAAGAAGCGCTGATAAACCCCACTTAGATCCCTTCCTGGCCCGTCACCCCGGCCTGCCGGGCCGCTTTAGCAGGGAACTGATCTGTGACGGCCTGCCACTCAAACTGAGCACTTCTGAAGGCTGACACAATGGAGTGAGCAACACACCAGAGGGCCTGGGGTTGGATGGAGGAGGAGGGAGGATGAGGCGGAGGAGGGAGAGGAAGCCAAGGGGTGCCTCAAAAGAAGGCTCGAGGAGGGGGCCAAGGTGCATCTCTCTCTTATCTGTCTCCTATCGTTGAACGTATGCAGTTTCTCCCTCCCTACCGTAGCTGCTCAAGTACTCCAGAGCTCACAATTTTGTTTTTTTATGTGCCTCTGTGTTGGTTTCACTGTTTCACATCTTCTAGTCTGCAGTTACACACACACACACACAACCCCTCTCCTCTGTCTTCTTTCTTTCTGTGGTCGGGGCTATCAGCCTGGCAGCTAGAGATGAGAGATTGAATAAAGAGGCAGAGAGTAGATGGGTGGGGTGGGGGTAGGGGCTGGTTGGGGTTTGAATTACAGATAGGGATCAGCGGTGCATTGGGGTCTGGCTACTGGTTGGTCATGTGAAGCGTGGCATCTTGGGTCCAGCCAGGGCCAGGCCGGGGGCGGACGGAGCCTCGGGAGGCACAGCGTTGTGATTGACAGGCGGAGGGAGCGCGTGTGGTGGTGGTGGTGGTGGTGGTGGGGGGTGAGGGGTGGCATGTGGCCACTGCCGCTGCCACGGCCATCACTTTCCCAGGGGGCCATGTTTGGGTAGCGAAGCCCAAAATGTCAGCGCTGATATCTGTGCAGCTCTGCTCGTATCACAGCGCTGCAGCTGCCTGCCATCAACCGCATCCACTCATTCATACAGAGACATGGGAGTTCAATGTGACACACACACACACACACACACACACAGAGTACGTTTGTACCTTCCGCAATCATTCTCTTCTTTATTTGTGCACAAACATACACACGCATACAGTATATTTTTCATGGGATGTCTGCAACCACACACACACACACATTCACACACTTTTAATCTATCCATTTTACGTCTTTTTTCTCCTCCTCCTCCACACATTCACATTGTGCTTCTGTCAGTTCTACCTCAGCTGTTCAATCATGCAAGTGCTCCACGGCTCTTTTCTTCCTCACTGCCGAAATTCTTTCTTTCCAAATAAGTTTTTTTTTTTTTTTTTTTTTAGTCCTGCCTTTTGTCTTTTTTCACTGATCTCAAATCTTGTTTTTCCCTCAGTCCTTCTTTCTGTCTAGGCTTTTATTCTAAAGGGAGAAATGTCAGCTTCTTTTGCCTTCGATGCTGAAGTTGCACGTGCATTTTTTTTTTATTGCAACACACGTTGCCATTGAAAGAAGTTGTGTTTGTAAAATGTCCTGGTGGTGATGTCATTTTTCAGTGCATTGTGTGTACTGTGTGCGTTTGCGATGATGCGCTGATGATGAATGCGCTGACAGTGGATGGGTCGGTGTCACAGACAGTGTGGTCAATTGCCCCTCGTCCCCGGAGTCTAACCTTGAACAGCACTCCCTAAAGAGTCTCAATCTGCCATTAAGGCCGATGCCTACACACACACTCTCCCCAGTGAGTGTGTGCCATTAGTAGCTGGCAGGGCTTGGTCTGACAGAGAGCGATTAGCTCCCTATCATGTGTATTGATCACCGTGTCCTGGCTGCTCCTTCAGAGGAGGGGGGGGCTGAGAGGTTTTTACAATGTAGTTGGAGCCACATAAATTTGAAACATATGAATGGGAGTTTTTAGTGTATTACAGTATCATGTATCATTTTGCAGACACAATGATAAACAAAGCGCTACATACTAGAAACCTGTAGACCATGTGAGAGTCTGGAATGCACTAGCGTCTGGGTACAATAGGTCATTAATTACATATATGAATATTTCCTGAACAGGCACCTTTTTTTAAGATATTGAGTTTCATGCAGTTTGGACACCTCCATGGAGGGAGCTGTGATCCAAGCCCACGCTGCATGGGCCTCACATAAAACATGTGTGCACCAAATATTACACTGAGCTCATTCTGTTTTTTTATTAAATACAGTCTTGACTCAATTTGATCAGCTATAAACACCAATTTGGCTGAGGTCTTCTGTGTTTAATATCACACATATAGCGTTCCTAGCTCTATCGGCCCCCCCTTATGCTACACCCGTCGTCCTTGGGTAGTTTAGACCAGCTCTTGTTAATTGGGTCTAATTGAAGAACATGAAGGGGAATAAAGCAAGCAGGCTTTTAGGACATAAAAGACTGCAGCTGCCTCTCAATAGTATTTATTTTCAACCTCTTCCACTCTGATTTAAGTGTAAGAGGACAATAGTGGTTGGACACTCATATGTGTGTGTGCATGTGTGTGTGCGTTTGTGTGTCTGTGATCTGTTGTTTGATTTGGTGCGCCCACCTTCACAAGGACCAGCCTCTTATCAGATCAAAGCTGCAAGCAGCGGCCTATAAAAGAAGTGTGTGTGTGTGTGTGTGTGTGTCTGCGTGTGTGTGTGCGTGTGTACTGTGGAGGACAGAGGTGTAGGTGACGTGGGGTGTGTTTTTATTGCTTTTAACCCAGGACAATGGGACTGTAAAGGAGAGAGCGAGCGAGTACTCTTTGAACTAATGAAGAGGAAACCTTTCACTCTCCTCCGTAAAGATACCCAACTCTCCCTGTGCTATGGATTTTCCCTCTCTTTCAAAGTGGAAACGGAAACAGAAAAGAAAAAAAAATAATGAATTTGCTCTGTTTTGCTTTTATCCTCATAAATCCACGATCCGAGACAAAAAGCCAGACAAAGCGAAAATAAGACTTCAGAAACGGCTTACATGAGCATCTATTGAGTAAGCCGAGTTGCGGACACTGAACTTACCAAAGGGAAGTGAAGGCAACATACAATGTCTACTATTTTAGCGATTGAAAAACCAGGCAACATTAATTCATATTTTCCTCAATGTAATACATGACTGTGTGTTGTGATCTCCAGGTTCACCGGGTGCAGAGGCAGCACAGCCATTATAGAGACAAAAGGGTTCCTGTGACGTGGCCGGACCACAGAACCACTCGCAGTAAGTTTGGAGTAAATCTTTCCAGTGACGCTTTTAAAAGGCAACCTAGCACCAGCTGGAGGTCTTGCTTTTGCTGACCTCCCGTGGGTTAACCTTTCAAATTGCCCTTTTTTCCTATATCAATGTTCTTTTTAATTCCCCATTACAACAACATGATTCCACACAACGCTCTTTGGCAAGTACAAATCTCTACTTTCATTCATTTTGGAGCGTCTTATTCAATTTTTTTAAGTGTTTTTGAAATAGTATTGAGTAAAAGTTGACATATTCCAGTCTGTGATTATCCATCAACATCCATTCCTTTGATTTTAGTCTAAACATTTCCTAATATGGGAAATTATGCTTTTCTAACTCAAACATTAAGTATACTTTTCTATAAATGAGGTTTACTGACCATAAATTCCAAAAATAAATGTAAAATTGGGAAAAAAAGCGTCAAAAGTGTTAAAAAAAGAAAAAAGGGAAAAAAACGCAAGAAAAAGTTTAAAACGTTAGTAAAAAGTGTCGACAAAAGAGTTGGAGCCCCTTAAAAAACTTGGTTTTAAATGCAAAGTATTGCTTATAGCATTTTTTATTTATAGAATGAAATCCCTACTTATTTTTAGTTTAACAGACACAAAACACAGCACGAGTAACCACCATAGGGCAGCTCTTTTTAGATTTCGGCGCCCATGTTATCCAATCTGTCCGACCGCACCGGGCGTGTAGCATAAATGTAGGCCAACACGCTTCAGAGATATTTTTGGTGTTCCTCTATTTCTTGTGCAATATGCGAGCGTATGTGTCAAGCCAGGCAGGTAATCACATACGGGAAGACCACAGTGCAGCCAGATATTTTACCAAAGTAAACACATTTCAAAATAAAACAGCCAGCTTTCTGGTGATTTATAAAAAAGAGCTTTACAGATTAACAACAACTTAACAAAATAGAAAAAGATTGGCCAAAACCTTTTTTTTTTGGAATTTGTGTAATAAATTTAATCCAAGACAAAAAATAACAATGCAAAATGGTTAGATCTGGAAAAATAACTTTGAATTGTTGTATAAGAATGTTGTTCATATTGCATTTACCCCCCAGCAACACTCATTAGTTGCAAACCTGTTAGTGGAAACGGTGTATGACTATGACTAGATGCAGAGATAACACTAATAGAAATACAGAGTCAACTGCAGGCAACATCTGCCCTGAGATGCTAAAGGCCAGCAGCCCTCCACAAGCTGTTCCACCTTGTTCTGGAGTCTGGTTGTTTCCCTGAGACCTGAAAACATGGACTTCTCGCCCCTATTTTCAAAAATGTTGACAGGTTGGACCCTAACAATTACAGAGGTATTTGTGTGAACAGTAGTCTGGAAAAGGTTTCTGTCCTTCCTTACCAAGCACAATGTCTTAATTAAAAATCAAATTGGCTTTTTACTGAAATCTTGTACTACTCCACACACTTTTACTAAAAACTACACTAAAATAAAAAATCTGAAAATATTTGCATGTTTTATAGACTTAAAAAAAATTTGACTTAATATGGCTAGAGTTTTTTTTTATAGACTTATGGAAAGCGGTCTAGGGGCTTAAGTTAATAACGCTATTAAATCCATGTACTCGGAAGATAAATGTGCAGTAAAAATTGGCTCGTACCATGTAATTACATGACGTAATTCTTTAAATAAGGGCGTGGAGTGAGACAAGGAAGCAGTTTGAGTCCAACACTCTCCAACATTTACATCAATGAACTAGCAGCGATGTTGGAACAATCTGCTGCCCCAGGTCTCACACTATATCAAGTTCCTGCTCTATGCCGATGATCTAGTTCTGTAGTTTTGTGAGAAAAGGGGTTTACAACTGAGCATGTCCATCCTAGAGCAGAACTGTCAAGAATGGGCACTGACAGTAAATCTTAAAAAAAAAATAGTTTATGGTATTTCAGAGGAGAGCCAGATCTCAAGGAAAACCCCAGAGTTATTACTTTACCCTGGGCAACACCAGACTAGAACCAAAGAGTTCATATAATTACTTTGAAATGAATAGGGGAGTTTCAACCTGGCCATAAACACACTATGTAGTTAAGCTCCAAGAGCTTTCTTTTTTTTTTGAAAAAAAAGATTTTGAAACCAGAATTTAAAAACTGGGATAAAACGCCCACTTTTCAGTGGACAGTAGGAATTTGGTTAAATTATTTTAAAAGTTTGCCCAAACACCTCAAACAATGCATGCAGAGCAGAACTCCGGATATTCCCTCTCAATTCCAAAAAAGGACAATTCAGTCTTGACAGCATTAAAAGACCAATGTACAGAACAATGGCAAAATGAAAATAATATACAACACAACCTCCTCTGTTATCAATATCTGAACAGAGCCAACTTGATTGGCAGAATATCTCAAATCCAAAAGAAAGATTTTAACCACGAGAGGAATGTATGAATGTCGAGCAAAGGGAGCCCGAGGAAGACACACAATAAAACCTAAGAGAATGAGCAACTCATCCTTTTCAGTAGTATCCAGCCCCTTTTTTTTGCCCTGCATCTCACCAGTGGGTGTGTGTGCACACTAGTACTGCTAACCCTTGTGTTGTCCTCGGGTCAAACTTGACCCGTTTTCAACATTTTTTTATCACAAACATGGGTTTCTTTGAACCAAAATGCCTGACACTAGTCCCAATATGGATGCATGGATGTACGTTGTATGGAACCCATACAGCGTTCTTTGCAGGTAAAATTAATGATTACACTCATTGAATTTTATTCAATGAGTGTAATCATGTAGTGTGAGTACATTTGAAAAACATGTTGAAATGGTTTTAAAACATTATCCTGACTAAGCTTTGACGTAAACCAGTCTGTGATCCCTTAACCTCCTTTTGATCTTAACCCTTTGTTAAAATAACTCACAATGTTAGCCTATTTAACTGAAACAGTTGGTATTATAACATGTATATTAGGTTTACTGACCATGAATTTAAAATATAACGTTGAAAGAAAGTGACAAAAGCGTTTTTATAAAGTGTCAAAAGCATAAAAAAGAGCCCCAAATTCTGAAAAAAGCACCAAAAATTCACCCTTGACCTGGATGGAAAACAAGTTTATGGTCAAAGGGAAGACAACACAAGGCTAATGTTAGAATTGTGTCTCAAAGCATCTAGAGTTACAGAAATGACTCCAGTGTACATACATACATTTTCTTATATGCGTACCATGTCCGCCTATATACGTGTTTGCCACATTTTCTAATATTTTTAGCCTTTATGACAATGAACCTATCTGATGAAACCAGTCGAACCGTTTTATGTCTATTTAATATTTACATCGTGCACGTGTACACCTTTAAGTCCTGCCATACGTGTTTGATTGTGCATTATCTGTTATCATCTGTGTGTATGTGGGTGTAATGGGAAGTAGTGGGTGTGTTTGTATGACAGTGTACTGGCTCACGTCCTGCTGCGGTGCTGCCTCTCTCTCTGTGTGTGTTACCATTCGCACAGCGTCGCTCAGCCTCTGCTCTGATAGATAATATGAAGGCGAGCCGAAGAGAGAGAAAAATGAAAGAGCATGGAATTGGTGGATGAACAGTGCATAGTTGAATGCATACTCACATACAGTGGGGAAAGAAAAAAAAATAGCACTTGTACGTTTTGACCGATAGAAACATTTAAAGTATTTTCGGTAGTCAACATTATGTGCCAGCATTAAATCTCAAATATTAAGATTTTCACCAAACTGTTTCTTGGCCTGGGATTCTAAACCCTGTTGAAGCACTTGATTCAATTAGTACGACCAGTATTAGTATTATGGGTGTAATGGTAAAAGAAATGAACGTCACAATTAGGGCTGTCAATCGATTAAAACATACAATTTCTATTAATGGCAAATTATTCACACTTTTCTTTTTTGAAGATTATTCTTTGGGCATTTTTCGGCCTTTTGTTGAGAGAACAGTTGAATACATGAAAGGGGGGAGAGTGGGGGAATGTCATGCAGCAAAGGCCATAGGTCGGACTCGAACCCGGGCCGCTGCGTCGGGCGCCTTCTCGACCAGCTGAGCAATCTGGGTGCCCTAATCGCATTATAAATTTACTTTAAAGGCAATATTTTCACATCACATAAAATCCAGCGAAGGCCTGCCTTTGGCTAGGGAGCTCGGCCAGTAAGTGGTATTTGGGACTCGGTTTACTCCTGTGGCATCGACAGTACATGCAAATAACTTTAGTCTTGTCAAGAGAACCATTTGGAAGGGCTCTCAAACCCAACTAGGTATTTATTTCTGCTCAAGGAGCTTGTTCTATTTGGTTTCCACAACGTTACTGTTGCATCGCTTCATGATTTCCCAAACTACGGAGCGATCTGAGGCCCAAATCACAGAAAAAAATAGCTGCGTCTAAAGGAATTTGCCTAAACTCGTTAGCAATGAGCTAACTAACAGAGCAATACTAACAGTTTTCCATGTGTTTCCAGTCTTTATGCTTAGCTAAGCTAAGCTAATCGTCCCCTGGCTTTAGGTTCCTAGATGGTGAACAATTCCTGAGACTGGTATAGATCTTCTCATTTCAATCTCAACAAGAATGAAAAAAGTGTATTTCAAAAAATGTTCACAAAATTTGAATTCTTTGTTTTAATTAGTAATTGGACTCAGTCTAAAAGGGTACTTAGGTCTACTTGAATATGTATACTTGAGTAAATCTGAATGTACAAAAGTGTGCTCAGTACTAATTATGTTATTAAATGACAGCACCGAGCTGGCAGCGGAATTTTTTATGTTGGTGCAGGAGGTAAAAATAGTATTTTCAGTTATTTTTAATTAAATTGATGAGCTTAAATTATAGATTTGAGGTGGACAAAACCCTGTATACGGCATTATAGGCATCATAGGCATTATAGGCTCTCTCTAATTTGAAGTATATGGGGAAATTGTTTTTGAAAGTGGCTTCTATGACTTTACATTCACTCATAGAACATTAGACCTTTATTGCCGCTCCTTTTTATGCAGCTGATTGTTAAAGGGGAACTAACTTTTAGGGGAAGGTTTTTAGCTTAATTTACCTTAACCTTACCTTAATTGAAAGGGTTATTTGACTTTTTTGGGGTCGAATAATGGTCGTCTCGCTCCCCACTAGCGCCTGTGACACACTATCGTCACTTACTATCGTTTTTTACATTATCATCATGGCTGAGCTGGCAAAAAAAGAAACAGAAACTCAAGAAAGTATTGTTGGAGGAACAGAGAAAGAGGAAACGGCAGACTGACTGAGAGAGAGGTCAGACACAAGTAAACATGGGAGCTGCCAAATATCTGTTCTGAAGCTGAAGGGGGGACTCTATAGAGAAACCTGTAGGGGGACTATATAGAGAAATCTGTAGGTGGAGCTCTATAGAGAAACCTGTAGGGGGGTCTCTAAAGAGAAACCTGTAGGGGGACTATATAGAGAAATCTGTAGGTGGAGCTCTATAGAGAAATC
>NC_048412.1:2561878-2566307 GCF_013103735.1 Etheostoma cragini | reverse complement strand
GTCAATAGAAACCTGTAGGGGGAGCCCCACAGAGAAAACCTGTAGGGGGAGCTCTGTAGAGAAACCTGTAGGGGGGGGTCTATAGAGAAACCTGTAGGGGGAGCTCCATAGAGAAACCGGAAGGGTAGCTCTATAGAAATCAAAAGTACCTTTGAGCAAAAGTGAGAAAACAACAGAAAAGAAATGGCTAAAACTGCATAAGCACCCCTTCAATTAAAAGCTCATCATGCTGTTCCAGTGCTCGGCTTCCCTTTTGGATTTGGTGTTAAAAAAAAAATCCTTGTCGGATTTGGGTTTCATATAGGTCTATAGGACATTTTGGACCAGTGAAGACTTTGATATCACAGCAGCACTGTTGCACAGTAACTTATTGACTCAGATGATGCCATTGCAAATGGTTAAGCACGTTTGATTGTTTCTGTTTCCAGACATACCAAAGTTTGGTTAAAAAACAGTGGCACGTAGTTTTTGTCTACTCCACCGCCATTTTTTTCAAGTTATTGTAACTTACTGTAGACTATAGTTCTCCCAAGCATTGGCTCTAAATACTATTGAAGAATGCTCCTCCACAGGTTACTCTTTGCATTGGCCATGATGACACCGCCCCGTGTATGAGTTATACATCTGGGGACTAATTTTAGAATTGATGTTCTTACTTATGTATGCCAAGACCTAGACCTAATTAAAGTGTAGTAGGCCAACGTGTCAGTAATTACTTGGTTCAGAGGGTGTGCTGAAGCTCGGAAAGTTGCCGAGTCGAATGGTTCAGGATCAATCCATGTACATGTTATACCCCTAATTAATACTAATGCTTGTAATATGTTCATGCATGTTTGTGTGCAATGTTTTATCGCAGTCATTTAATTAACTTCCCATTTACTAGTGGGCTATTAATTAATTTGGCAATACTGTACATACAGTATATTAGGAAACAAACTGATTCACATCCATCTTGTGTGAGGAAGGGAGAGAGTGAATGGCAGAGAGTGAGAGACTAGCTTGCAAAAGAGAGCGAGCCGAGCTGTGCCGCAAAAATGAGATGCTAATAATATGCTAATGAGATGGTAATCTTCCAGCAGTATTCCACCTCACTGGAGAGAAGGTGGATTCTGGGAGGCCTTTCACCATTGGTTGGAGAGCAGGGACTTCCTGAAGTCAGAGTTCAAAAACAGAAAGAAAAAAAAAAAAACTACACACAAAAACATGTGCACACGCATTCAACACATGATGGGTCTATGTGCTTGCAGGTTCTCGGAGGAGAGAGTCTGCAACAGACAGACAGCCTGAGGAGAAAGAGAGTGACCAGTCCCTCGCCTTCAATGACCCGCTCTGGCCAATGCAGTGGGAACTGGTGTGTGTGTGTGTGTGTGTGTGTGTGTGTGTGTGTGTGTGGTTGTGGTTGTTCATTGGCCTCCTCTCTCTCCTCTCAGCTCTTGTCCTCATGGTGAAGGATGTTCCTCTGACAGGCATAAGTCAGGCATCCTTTCATGTGTGACTGGAGAGAGAGACAGAGGATAGAGGGAGGTAGACAGATTAGGTCGAAGGAAAGAGGGGGGGGAGAGGAGGTGAAGGGGGTTGTCCGTGTTGAACTGAGACAGATGTCGAGGATTGATTAGGCTCACAGCAACACTGACACAAACTGCTACAACAAGACAAGCTCATCCCTTCAGCACAGTCTCGTTCACAGGGTTCTACCAATATGTGTTCAAAAACACAAAAACAGTATGTTGGGATAGAAAAATGTCATATTTGTAACTGTAACGTACTAGCACAAAATATCAACTCCAGTCTATTCAGTATGTGTGTGTGTGTTTGTGTGTGTGCGCTTCCTATTTTTGCAATGCCCATACTCTTTATGCACAAATGCACTTGAATTAAGTCAAAGTGGTTCGGCAGATGTACCGCTCCCTCCATCATTATTTTTCTTTTCTGTGCAGTCACTACCAATTTTCTGAGTGATATCTTTCTCATTACCGTCTTTGATTAAGAGAGAATTACTCATTTTTTGGATGTAATCTGTAGGTTTATCAAATTAATGACTTAGACTGGGCGTTGTTTGATATAGTTGGTACGGTACCTTAATTTTGGCACCAATACCAAGACATTACTTTTCTTGAAACAATGTTCTTTTTATGTAGTAGAAGAACTAGAACTACACCAATAAATACCCCAGGCAAATATATCGGCTGATATTATCTTATTGCACATATATCCACATTGGCGCATATGTCCGACATTAAATAGAAAGAAATTACAGTTCAACAAATGAGATAATTTAAGATAAAAAAAAAATGTGACCATTACATACATTGTCCAATAGAGAGCACTAACAAGTTTATTTTTCAAACATAAAATGTCCTCCTCAGTACATTTCTTGGTCACAGTTGGTAATAAACATTTGGTAATATATATCCTTATAATATCCTTATAAAAACAAGGTTAGTTTGTGATAGGTGTTAATTTATGTAGTTAAACATTAATTTAATTCTAGCTTTTGGTACTTGACAGCTCTGGGTTGTCTCCGTGACACATTTCAGTCGGTACGAAAAAAAATTGTTTAAAAGTTTAATACCCAGCAATACTAACAAGAGTGCTATAAAATCAACCCCTGTCCATCTTCACAATAGTGTCTTAGTGTCTAGTCTAAGCATGGAAACAGACAACTTACAGAACTATTTTATTTTATTTTTATTTCTTTAAATATGTTTGTATTTATATGATTTGTTACTATTATTTGACCACTGTGTCCGGTTCACACAAAAAACTCTGTAAATGTCAATAATGCCAGTTTATAGTCATAACAGCATAATTGTATGTAACCTGTATTTATAATAGATTTCTGGTATGGCATTGCCAAGCATACAAACAGTCTCTCTCACACGCACGCACGCACGCACGCAAGGCAACACGGCTCAGCCAATTGAAACGGCTGACGGTCTTGACTGACACGCAAGGGTGTAATCTGACAGAGCCGTGAAGAGGAGGGGCGGGGTTAAAGATTCACCACGGCAACCGGCAAAAGATTGACTGACACCTCAGTTCTCGGGTTAAAATGGTGGAGGGAAAGTCAGGATGGGGGCGGCGAGTGGGAGAGACATAAAGAGAGACATAAAGAGAGTGGGAGAGACATAAATGCAGGAAGGGAGGAGGAGAGATGGGCGGGAAATGAAGCTGAAGTGAAAGAAAAATCGGACAGTTTTTCTGTGTGAGATTGAGATGTGATTATGAGATTGAGATGGGATTTGTCGCATATATTCTTTGCTCTTAACTGTCGAACTTTCTTGACAAGATTGTTTATCAGACACAGGCTGCGGCGATATCTGCATCACTGCAATACCGCAGTGACGTGACACTATCGCGGTGATGACCATCATCACCTCATTTTTGATTTATTCATTAAAAAAAAATCTTTTTGCTGGTGAAAGTTGCAGCCGTGCAGTTGTAGTGGGATATGAAATACAATACAATTGAACACAATAATCATTGTTTAGTTATCATCATTGGTGGTCTTCCATCCTGTATTCAAGAGATTATGGAGAGTCCATGAAATATACATGTGTTAGATTATTAGGAATTACTTCTAGGTTTATGTGCATGTAATGCTTAATACTCAATAGGGAAGGATATTTCTCTGTTCTCAGCTAAGGTGGACATCATAGCGCTGCAGTGTTCTACCATTACACATTACACTGCATTTATTAGCCTAGCTCCTAGCATACTTTTGTTGTGCTTATAGCTTAATCCCCAAAAAATGGTTACAATTTAGCCTGCATGCAAGTTTTTGCAGTGCAACCGTAAATGACAGCAAAACACATTAAAGTCTCTCACTTTGAGCTGAAATGGAAACTACTGTGTTTCAACATATGTTGTTGTTAAGGTTAAAGGGATTTGGGGGGTTATTTGGTGTCTCTGGGGCTTCCACACACATACAAACTTGGAAAAAAACTGTCCATGCTGTTTTGAGTGAGATGTGGTTTCTGAATGTCCTCTGTCTTCAGTCTCCGGGTGAGCTGTTCAAAATCTGCACGGCTTTCTACGTCACTAGCCGAGACGAGGTGGCTAACCGTAGCACATGCTAGCTCTAGCATGCTAGCTTCACTTTACCGGCAGTAATGAAAACATACGAGGATTTACCGGCACTGCACAATCTGTTCCACAGTCGCGGTCTGCTGTTAGCCTCCAGAGGAAAGCTATTGACGCTTAGCTAACAGCTAATTTGGCTAACCGCTGGCTGGCAGCTTGATTCAGTCTAAAATAACGTGTATTTTAAATGAGCACAAGTAAAGTAGAACTGACATAACAGCTGACAGCCGTCATATATTTCATCGGTTATTTTACCTTTTGAGGGTCTTTTACGAGCTGTCAGCTAGCGGTTAGCCGAATTAGCTGTTAGCTAAACTAACGCTAGCTTTCCGTTGGAGGCAAACAG
>NC_048412.1:2558577-2561778 GCF_013103735.1 Etheostoma cragini | reverse complement strand
CTCGCTCATCCTCCTCCCCTGCTCTCGTTCTGTTGTGTTTAATCAGCCTCTGGTGGCCGTGGATATTGATTGAGGGTCAGTAATCTGCTCTGGGTTGGTAGCCTGCCAGGACCAGACGTGTGTGTGCGTGTGTGTGTGCGTGCTTTGTTTCTATGTTTGCTAAAAGCTGGTGTGTACATTATGGGCGAGCACACACACACACACACACACATATACACACACACACACACACACACACACACGTCCAAAGGCAAGTGGACTCTATTGTGTCCTTGCTTAGGCTAAGTCCAGAGGAGCTTGTTCAAATCTGCTAAAATCCATACAGCATCCTGGTCTTGCTTTCTGTGTGTTATGTGTGTGTGTGTGTGTTTGTGTAAGAGAGCGAGAGAGAGAGAGAGAGAGAAAGAGCGTTTGTATGCTACAGCTGAGGGGCAGCTAAGATAAAGGCAGCAAAAACATATTGTTTTATTGTTGCATGTGTGTCTTTTGCTTGGAGAAAGTGTATTTATTTGTGTGTGTGTAAGTGTGTAAGTGTGTATGTATGTATATATGCTAGACTGATAGGATTGGTTGTGTTCCAGTGCTTCAAAGGATGATTATGATTCTATGCACGCTTATGTGTGATTGTGTGTGTAAGTGTGAAGATTGTGTTGTGTTGTCCGCTTTTCACTTCCTGACTGTATGTGTGTGTGTGTGTGTGTGAGTGAGTCATCGCTCAAGATTCCTCACTGTGGGCTTAAATCTAAGTTCCCAAAGGTGTGTGTGCGTGCTTGTTTTTTGCTCATATGTGTGCCTGTGCACCCTCTGTGTTTGTGTGTGTGTGCGCACTCCCCAGGGCCAGTCCTCGTGCTCGGGTGGACATTAGCTTGGTAGCTGCTTCCATTCATCTGCTTTTTTTCTCACACACTACAAAGCAGCAGCTTAGATGCAACCTCCCAAACACACACACACACACACACACACACACAAAGGCAGTGAACAAACTTAGCTGCCCACATACATAGACATCCACACACACATACTGTACGTACGTGACCATATGATATTCAATGTGATTGTTTCTAGAGGCTTCAACCCTGTTGTTGTTGTTGTCATGATGGAGAGGAAGAGAGGCAGGGAGTGCACAATGGGGAACGAACAGCTCACCAGGGGATTGTGTGTGTGTGTGTGTGTGTGTGTGTGTGTGTGTGTGTGTGTGTGTGTGTGTGTCTCTATGGGCAATCTGAACACACACTGTGTCTAAGTGCATGCACTCATCGGCAATAATGTGCACACATTCTCTCACATAAACATGACTTAAACTTACCATACAGATTCTGCAGAAAGTATATTCAAAAACAGTGTATATACCACAAGAGAACAACATGAGTGGGTAATAGCTCACTGGAAATGGAATTGAGTATCAGTAGGATGTTATTGATACCACCAATACTAGATACTGACACCGCGTATTGTACTTTTGGATATTTTACTTCTTATGTTTTGAATAGATACAAAACTGAAATGAAACAAAACAATGTGCAGTAAGTAAGTGCTTTCTTCGGCAGCAACAGTTCTGCCAAATGTCTGCCTACTGCATCTATGGCTATGGCACTTTGTAATGTCCCATGCAATGAGCATGCAGCATAGGACAAATGAAGAAGACAACACAGAGCACAGCACTCTAAGACTGAATAAATGTACATGTTTGTTACAGTAGTCAAACAGGTGCTTTGCCATATTATTGGCATTGCCTCTTTTATTGACACATTTTGATGAGAGAAACATATTTCTACCAATATTCTCTAAGTGTGTACTTATGCAAAGGTGGCACAGTGCAACAACGCAACACAGCGGGAAGTTATGTAATGTAATGTGACGGCCGTTGAAAACTCAGCATTTAAGCACATAATGCGATATAGAGAAAATCAAATATCCCGATATTCTTGACCAAATACCTTGATGTCGATATTTTAACGGTATTGTAGGGTTGCCTATTGGTGCTTTCACAAAATGTTATATACACAATGAGATTTTTGATAAATATTCTCCAAAGAGCATTTAATGACTTAGTGGATAAAGGTAAATAATAGAACAGCTAGAAAATGACATCACTTTACTGTAATGCATCCGAAACCAGACAAAGACAACACTTACCATATTACAATATTTCAATATATCCAAAATCTAAGATGATATCTAATCTCATATCGCGATATCGATGCAACATCGATATACTGCCCAGCTCTAACTGTAGTTTAAATAAATAAAAAAAAATCTGATTCCATTATCAATAATTTTAGGGTATGATGATGCAACAATAAGTAACAGCGTAATGCTGAGAAGATGGAAAAAGCCAGTCGGGCAGGCTAAACTCAGAAAACTGGGTGAAATGGGTGCAAATAAAAAAAAAAAATAAACAAATAAAAAGGATGTCTAATGTCAATGCTCTGGCAGCTGCTGTTTTACAGGTAGTGGTCTTACGCTCACTACCAGTGAGTGATGCATTGAGGTTATGTTTAACATCTCATTGCTGTGGTCCTTTTAAGTTGTGATAACAGTGGTGTGTGTGTGTGTGTGTGTGTGTGTGTGTGTGTGTGTGTGTGTGTGTGTGTGTAGTTTGCACAGGGCGAGTACATCTCCGGTGGCTTTGACATGAACGTGATGCCAGTTTGGAGCAACAACATAACCGGTTATGGAGTAGTGGTCAGCATCATTGATGATGGTGAGTCTACCCTTCACTGCCACACAGACTGATTACATTAAATAGATATAGGACATGGGTACATAATGTTTATTAAATATATTAGACTGATTGTACAGATGTGGATTTTCTAGCCAAAATAAGAACATTTTGGCATATATTTTGTAGCAAGACTCATGCTTGGGTTCGTTCTTGTTCTGTACTAGCTGGTAGTTTCATTTTAACCACACATCTTTCAGCTTAATACAATTAAGTTAGGAGCAGACATCTTAAATATCTGGAAAATGCTTCTTTCTTAAAATTGTAAAGCCCAATTTTGTGCAAAAGTTTTGCGACTAGCTTTGGTGTTCGCTATCCAAAAAGATCTCAGATTTGCAAAGCCTCAAATTTGGTGTGATGAAGCTGAACTCTGGCCCTCAGTGGAGAGGGTGAATGATTTATGTTAGTGCCCCCACCCCCCCCCCCACCTCCACCTCCACCTCCACCTCCGCCATCCTCATCTTCGTCACGCCACAATG
>NC_048412.1:2537659-2558477 GCF_013103735.1 Etheostoma cragini | reverse complement strand
GACAGAATGAGCAAGCGAGAGAGAAAAAAGAGAGAAATTAAATAGAGGAAGGATATAGAGGGAAATGTCAGGCAAGAGTAAAAAGGATGCAGAGAGGGAGCCTGTGTCTGTGTGTGTGTGTGTGTGTGTGTGTGTGTGTGTGTAACAGAGAGTATTAGACTTGCACCACTGAATCTCTTCTCCTCTGAGGCTATTGTACTCTGGTCCACCTCTCTGTATTGATTCCGGAGGGCAAGAGCTCCCTCTCTTTCTCTTTCTCTCTCCGTCTTTTCCTTTCTCTCATTTTCTTGGTCTTTCCTCTTCTGTTTTTCTCTGTTACCCCTTTGTTAACTAGGAGGTGACTCCTTCCTCCAGCCACCCTTCTGTTTTTTCTTTTTTCCCTTCCCTCTGTTTCTCCGTCTCTCCCTCCCTCCCTCCGTCCCTCTCGGACAATCCGCCACTCACGGCTGAAAGGATCATGTACGCGCTCACCTTTAGCAACCCTTCAATCAATGTATATTGATTTTAATATCACAATGAAATAAATTATTTTTCTTTGAGTGAAAGTGCCCCCCTGCCCCTCCTGCCTCCTCCTTCTCTCTGTCCGCCCTTCAATCCGATCCCTCTGTTTTAGAGGTAATGTAATTGGCATCTGACGTTAGCATTGAGTCACATTCCCCATGCCACCTTCCATTTGTATGCCTGTGTTTGGGTTTCCTTGTGACGCTCCTCTTTCAGACTATTGTCTCACAGTTGCACCATTAGATATAATTTGCATTAGATTTCATTTTATTACTGTACTTCATGGAGCATGAGCCTTACAACTCACCGCTCAATAAAATCAGGGGCCCCATTTACCAACGTGCATATGGCCAATTCTGTGCATACAACGTGTATGTGCTTATTTCTATGCTTAATATCTGATTGATCCAATTCTTCTTGTGGTTTAGAATGTGTGTACATGTCAGAACCATTTCTGACCATGTGCACTACTCGTGGTACACAGGTGTAATCCTGGCTAAATATATATAGATGTATATAAGAGAACGGGAATGAAGAGATTTTTCCTTCTTCTTAGAGCTGTGTAGATGGAATTATTACTTGATGTTATCACAGTTATTATTATTACTTCAATTTCTTTTGATGAGACAGAACCAGTGCATTTAATACATAGATCCCTTTACAGTTATTAGCAGGTATCCAAAGTGCTTCACATCAGAATAAAACAACATATCATCCAAAAATGTATGAAACATAGTAAAAATCAGTAAAGGTTACATAGAAACAAATGAGTGAAATTGTCTCACCAAAACTAGGTATTAAAAGGGTTAAAAAAAAAAGTTTTGCGTTTGGACCTAAAATGAGCTACATCTGTAATAGTGTAAATATCAGGGGGTAACTTGTTCCAGAGTCTCGGGGGAGCCACCGCAAAAGCCTGCCCCCCCCCCCCACCACCGTTTAATAACACCGGGTTGGGTTTCGAATGGTTTTGCGTTAACGCCGTTAATAACGCGTTTAAGTGATTATTTGCACTGATTAGAAGAATAACCAATTAGTCAATCAACAGAAAATGACTCTGCAATTACTGTGATACTTTTTTGGGTGAGTACATTTTTTGGCGATTCATTTTTTTCAAGGATAAGTGTCAAAAATGTAATAGTTCCAGGTTCTTAAATGTGAGAATCAGTGGTTTTTCTTGGTCTTACGTTATACCAAATGTAATGTCTTTCGACTGTTGGTCGGACAAAACAAAGATTTTGATGCTGTCAGATTGGGTTGTCATGGCGTCTTACGTCTTGGGTAAGATTGATTTGTACCCCCCCTCCCCCCAACCGCTCAGCTTTCACATTAGCAAGGTTGTTCCGTCATCATCTATGTGACATGCAGATGAGACTGCCGGCTTTGAGAAATGCCTTTGCAACTCTACCCGCCGACTGCCACTCGTATTTAAATGGCAGTCCATTGGTGGGCTTGATATACATTTTTTTGTTTGCCTGATGCAAACTGTACCCAAGTACTACAAAGAAAACCTTTTTACGTGGACGTACCCAGGTAGGCTACACGGTGTTCACACTAATCACGCAAATTGGACTTCGGGGTCAAATGCACTCAGATCTGGGACCAGGTCCCTGATGTGAAAGCCTGACACTTTATTATGATGGTCCTTCATCACTGTTTTGTCACATTTGAACAATTACATCTTCATCTCTCTCAGTTGCTACTTTTGTCTGGAACAAGTATCTTCTAGGACCTTCAAAGAGATGTGAAAGCTGAAGTTGACCGCATGTTTCTATATTTTGTAGAGCGTCTTGGTGCAAAAGCAGATTAGTATGGAACAGGTGATATTTGTCATTGTTTATTATGTATAGATTCCAACTTTCTTGTACGCATGCGTAGTTCCTAAAAACTTGCATGCTTTGCTTAACTCTGGGTTGTTTGCAATTCTTTAAACCAATCACAACGTGGCTCTCCAAAGTAGTCTCGGGAAGGAAGTTGTTTTGGTGGAACGTTTTCACCCTGCAAAAGAAAACACCACATTGAATATTAGAAGAAGGTATCTGTTCACACAATACAGTAATGTGAGCAATTAAAAAGGCTGGATATGGTTCAACTTAATTTGCTCTTAACAGTGTTGTCACTGTGGGATCTTCGTCCATAGCGATTGGTAGGTGGAGTATTTAAGCATGTAGGTTTTCAACTGTATTTCATCTATTCTTAAGATCCACAGAAGGCTTAGTTTGAGGCCCCACAGCTGAGAATAGATCGGATTGTGTCTATTTAGTAGAAGTGTCTTACAAATAAGAACTTATCTCAAAGGTAACCATTTTTCAAAGAAATAGATTGACTGACCAGTGCAGGACAAGAAGACAGTAAGAAATGCAGAGAGAGACTTTGGGTACACACTTGTGTCTTTATGTGTGTACCCATGGTTATCTTCCTTGTTCAATAATTGAATGAAGCTGCATTTAATCTAAATTTATTGGACTCGTCATGTGTACAGTCTCCTTCGTCATTTCTGGTCTTGATATCTTCCCAGATATCAGCAATCTCACCAAGTAGTCTGAAAATGTCCCAGTTCTTTTTTTTCCAGACATTTTTTTGCGTGTAGTTTGCGATCTCAAAGTTTGTTGTTGTTTCCTGAAGCGAAACAGAGGGGGGAGGGGGGGACATCGGGTTCCCGTATGTGAGGCGATTATCCTAGAAATGTACTATCGTTGACCCAGACTACATGTCGTGTACATCAACGCGAACAGTATGTAATAGTCATCAGTGGGTTAGAGATATTGATTTATCAGTAAAATGGACTCCACCTTCCACCCACCTTAGCTCATGACAGCCCCACAGTGTCCCTGTCACCCTGCTATCAACATTGTCCTCCGTCCCCCTCCTGGCTTGGTGGCCCAAAAGCACTCCGATATTGATTGGCGCTTACGGTATTGTCATTACATGTCATTGGTACACAGAGAGAGAGACGCAGGACACAAATTAGACTGGGGAACAGGGATGGATGGATGGCTGGATGGAGAAAGGAATATACACAAAGGAGACTGAGCAGTGTCTAAGATAATTCAGTGAGCTCACTGAGTAGAGGTTCTTAAAATGCAGGACAGTTTAATGTCACACTGATTTGCACAGAGCAAGGAAATAATAATTTTTAAGACATGCTGTCTTCTTCTCAGAGCGGCACAATAGCGTGTAGGATGTAGACAGGTAAACATCAATTTCAGCCTATCTTTACTGCACTCTGTAGCAGATGTACACATTTTACCATTTCCTGTTTATGTCTTAGGAATTACACTAAGGTGAAGATGGTGGGGTTTTATAGTCGTACCTTGAAAGCAGTCCACTGAGGGAATAATGTGCGCCTCAATATGGAGCTGTATTTACAGTGTGTTGTCATACTGTATGTATTTATCTGTTGATGTAGAAGCAGTGATAAAACATTTTATGGCTGATTATGAAGGCTTACGTAGCTGCCGTAAGAGGTAGAGCTGTGTTTTTGATATTCTGCTCTCTCAGCTGATTGACTTAATGAGGTGTGTCCATACACTATTGAAAGCATTTACTCTACAGTGTACTGTCAACAGTGTCTCTCATGCAGCGTGTCACATTGATACTTGTGTGTCCGCGTCCTACAGAAACCTTGCATGTCTAAAAAGTCCATTTGGATAATGAAATTTGAATTTTTAGAACTGTACGGTACACTTTCTGAGTTGGTTTTCCTGGGTGGTGATTATAATCCACAGGGTCATAATACACAACGTGGTCTGCACCTGGGGGGGGCTATCATGCCAGGGCTTTGCCAAACATTACCATTAGTACAGTAGTCCAAATATTAGTCATCCAAAATATTTACTCCACCATATTTTTACAGTGATTTCTAAACAGCTGGTGTTGTTTACTTACCACGAACCTACTACTGCATTTAAAAACCAAGCAATTCAACTTTTAGGTAAAAAAAGAACAGCTTTTGCTTTTCATTTATTTGTACTGAAAAAACTAATGTGTGAACCACATAGTGTAGTTACTTTTAATATTTGAGCGTGCACTGTATTTTTCCTATGCAGTATAAACAAAAACAGGCCATCATTTGCCGAATAACTAATTAAAAAAAAAAGTATCACACACAGCCGGCTGCAGTTAAACAAAGAGCATGATTATCATGATTATCTTTCACCAGCAAGCAACAAAGTCATCGGTAGCTAAACAAATGTGTCGCCAGGCAACACATGACCTGTAGGAGTGACATTTTTGCTTATTAAAGTCAATATTTATTTGAATAGGTCATCGTTTTGTTTGTTTTTTATTGGCGAAAGATAGGGTTGTAGATTTCGTTGTGTATTTATCCTCATAGACTTTTCTGGTGTTTTCAACAGAGTGGTTGGTAACTGTGTAATAAGATAAACTCCATCTTTACAATGCATGTGTCTTTGCATTTTTCCATCATGATTGCTGTGTGTGTGTGTGTGTGTGTGTGTGTGTGTGTGCATGCAACCATGTATGCATTAAAGCAGCGTCCTGGCTCGAGTCCAAGAGTGTCAGAAGTGTGCGTGTGCATGCAGGGCTGTTTGGTAGAAATGACACTGGCCGGCAATGTAAAAGTGTGTCTGACAGGGGGAGCGACGGAGTCAGCGCTTTCCCCCCCTTCCCCCCTTGCCCCCCGCTGTTCAATCCATCCAGCTGCTGTCACCACAGGGGAGCAGACAATCTATCAAGGCATCGGGATGCATTCTCCTCACCTGCGCCGCGCCTTTAATGAACAGCCAACATGATCCCGGCTGACAAGCAGGAAATGGATGTAATAAAGATTGTTTCTGCATGCTCTTTGCATCCCTGATAAATCACCTTGCTGTGCAACAGATACGGGAGCCACATGGAAATTTGATTTCACACGGCAAGGGGGAGGAAGAAGAGAACAGTGGGGGGAAAAGAAGAGGCGCTAGTGGCGGGGTCACTCTATTTTATTCCCCTTTTTTTTCTCCAGCGGAGCAGTGGAGCAAGGTGTGCAGGGGTTGAATAGAGGGGATGTTGTTTTTTTCCTTTCTTTTACTTATCCCACCAATGATCTGTTAAGCCTGAAACGTGCCTCTGTGCCTGGAAGTCTATAAACAATAACCAGCGATGTGTGGAAACGTGCACAGAGGTGTCATCATACTTGGACGTCACAGAACTGTGTGCGCTAGGGGAGAGGGCCGCAGAAACCAAAACCAGAATACATGGGAAATATGTATTCTGTTCTGTATTCTGTTCTGTATTATGTTTTGATCTCGAATAAATTGGAAGATTCTTGATACAATTAAGAAACTGGCATAAATTAGCCTGGATGCTAGCCAACTTAGCCCTGCCCACAACATTTGAGGTCGGGAAGTTCGGTCTGGACTTGATCCGTTGTGGAGCAACTATGCTCAAACCAGAGCTATTCGGACCAGACAAATTGTCTGCTGTATACAGCGTAGACATACACGTGGATAGCTCAAAATGCGTACAGATAACACTCTTTAACACTCTGGTGCTCTTTGGATGCTTCTAGTTAGTTAGTGGTCCCCAAATACTGTATCTGAAGTCTGTTTTATCTAGACCTTAGTGGTCCCCTAATCCGGTATCTGGTCTCTTTAATCTAGACTTTTTGTGGTCCCCTAATACTGTATCTGAAGTATATTTTATATAGACCTTAGTGGTCCCCTAATACTGTATCTGAAGTCTCTTTATATAGACCTTAGTGGTCCCCTAATACTGTATTTGAAGTCTCTTTTATATAGACCTTAGTGGTCCCCTAATACTGTATCTGAAGTCTCTTTCCCCAAATTCCGCCTTGTTGCATAATTCCAGCCACTAGAGGCGGTCCCACAATGAGCTTTCCATAGTATATCCCATATCTGAGTCTGTAGCTTTTGTTACAGCCTTCAGGATGTAAGAGGGGGGCAAGGTGGAGGCTGGGGGTGTGGCCTTGACCAACTGCCACTTTGCTCATTGGAAAGCCATGATGTCTCGCTCATGGGTGGGCCAAATTCTCTGGGTGGTCAAAGCAGAGAAAGCGGAGGTAAACTTGCAACTAATGACCTCATAAGGGGCAAGATTCCAGATCGGCCCATCTGAACTTTCATTTTCTCAAAGGCAGAGCAGGATACCCAGGGCTCGGTTTACACATAACACCATTTGTAGCCACTGGGGGACCATAGGCAGGCCGGGGGAACTCATATTAATTTTCCAAAACCTCATTAAGTGAAAATTTCATGCCGTGGGACCTTTTAATATGAGTGTGTACTGGCTAGTTTTTTAAGGCCATTTTTACAGTGCTGACCTGAGGTTATTTAGACCTGTCAGCCGAGTAGTAGATAAGGAAAGTCAATTGTGTTATTTATGTTATTTCAATGCTTTAAGAACCAGAAGTACTCCTGTTGGTTGCTTAGTTGTAACATTAGGGCTATCTACGCAATCACGGCAGGCTACCCATGGCTCGGTTTACACCTATCACCATTTGTAGCCACTGGGGGACCATAAGAAGGCTGGGGGGACTCAGATTAATGTTAAAAAACCTTATAAAGTGAAATTGTCATGGCATGGGACCTTTTAGGGGAAGTTTGCCAATTTTCTGTGTACTGCCATAAATGGTGTCAGCACACCCCCCAGCTCCACCCTCTCGTCCAAAAACTGGTCGGGACCGGTGGAAAATGGAAACGGCCATATTGCCAAACTCAAGGCTTCAAAACTGTAGTCCACAAAGCAATTGTTTAACATTACTACTGCTATTTCCATTATTCTTTACCATGGTCTTTGGTCTTTCTAACCCATACCACACTACAGCACCCCCACTCAAAGACACACTATAAGACCAACCACCACGTCATACTACATGGCCTGCTGTCCAAACCTACTGTAGTAGATGTCTTTACAGGACGGCATTCATATAGTGGAGTACAGGGATA
This sequence comes from Etheostoma cragini, assembly GCF_013103735.1. Classification (NCBI taxonomy): domain Eukaryota; kingdom Metazoa; phylum Chordata; class Actinopteri; order Perciformes; family Percidae; genus Etheostoma; species Etheostoma cragini. The sequence continues at coordinate 2,551,071 of NC_048412.1, read as the reverse complement.
GCAAAAGAAATGGGGGGGGGGGCGGGGGATAACGATTGGAGCTGGGGAGGAATAATAGTGGGGGAGCAGGAGAAATACATGGGGAATGGAATATAAGAGAATAAAGGGAGAGCGAGATTGAGATAGGGAGAGGACGTGAGAGGGAAGAGCGAGATGGGGGGGATGCAGATATGGGGGAGGCTGGGTAATTTATGATTTAATCTAATGCAGTCTGGATCCGCTGTAAGTCACACAGACCTCAGCTGGGAAAGCGCGGGAGGGAGAGATGGAGAAATCGAGAGAGAGACATTAACCTTTCCTTGAAGCAAGCGTGGAGCTGTTTTATCTGACCACCATCCACCCCTGTAAACCTTTTCTCCTCTCCACCTCTACGTCCCGTTTCTACGGGCTGTTTTAGCCAAATCTGTCATTTAATCATAATCAACTTTGGTTCCACGGAGTTAAAGTAAAGATTTTCAAAATACATTTATGTTGATTTTGTTTCCGCTGATTGATACAACGTTCTGGGGACTGAAGCTGAGCTCTTCTCATGTTGATGTCTTCTTTTCTCTGAAAGTGATGCCTACATGTCAGCCTACTAGAGTGGAAAAAAAACTCAGAATACACTCAATCTTCATCAAAATAAACCCCAAATGATAGAGCTGTCAGAGAACCGCCCACATTGAAAACAATGGTGGGAAGTAAGGAGTGATGGATACAAACTCAATTACAGAATAGGATTTAATCAAAGATTCCAAAATTTCACATTAGCATAATGTTTTTCACACACTCATCCTACAACTTTGTATGAGGTAACAAACAGTCAATCTGCAACACCAGTTGCATCTTAGGCTGCTTTTGTACTTTCTAATATGGATTTTGGTTTGATTTTCTGAGACCACATATGTGTCACATACAAATGATGCAAATAAATATGGGGAAATGACTCTAACTGAAATCTCATAATATGCTGTGTTAAAAATCTGTGGCATTGCTGCTACAATGGTACTAGTATGATTTTATGAAATATAACATGATTTCATTTCACATCTGTATGTCATAAATAGTATGTGTGGGCTACTACATCTAGATTATTAGTTTTTCACCTTGTGTAATTCCTTTATTGGAGACTGCCTCCCTGAAATTGCTGTGTATATTCTCGTGTTCACTGCTGGAGAGACAGGTATGCTACTTCCTGTCTTTGTACTTAATGTTGTCTTCACAATAGAGGGTGACACAGGAACCAGTTGTCGCTCGCATCTCATCCCGAGCTCATCCCCGACGCTGTGTAGCGTCATTATTCATTAAATTAAATCCTGGGTCGACTGCTAGCTCACCCACTGGGACCGTGCACCCCATATTGGCTGAGTCCTGCAGCGGCTCGGGTTGGAATCTGACCTGTGGCCCTTTGCTTCGTGTCATCCCCCATCTCTCTCCCAGCTTTCATGTCTATTCACTGTCACTCTGAATAAAGAGGAAAAAGCCCCAAAACAATAAAAAAAAAAAGAAGATCTTCCCGCTCCCGTTGATTTCAATGCTCTTATGTCACCAACAGTGAGACTGACCACCGTATCGCGGGACTCCCGAAAGAGTGTCACCCTCTACTTCAAAATCAACAATCTCCACAGACATCAGAAACTTGTCTGATAACACATAAGCAGCCCATGCTGACCAACTTCTGTGGAGGAGGAAATCAACTACATAACACTATAGCTACACAGCAGCCTGTTAATGCAGAATGGGTGTCATATACATCCATCTATCCATCCACCCATCCATTATTTGTACTTGCTTATTCTTTGCACGGGGGCAATGGCCTGGAGCCAGTGCAAGATGACAACATAGGCTCCAGCATCTTCCAGATGAAGAATTAGTTTGGAAATGAACAGAAACCTGTGTGGAGATAGAAAGAAGTGGTCTTACCAGACCGCTGTAGCCCGCTCCTCATCTCTGCTTGAGGCTAGGGACTTTAGCTTAAGTGAGCTGCTGTTAGCATGATACACTCAAATCTGACTGAACTCTCGATAGTCAACTTGAGTTGCATTCTGGGTATGCGGCATGTTTTTTTTACAAGAAGAATGCATGGAATAAAAAAGACTAGCTGGTTCCACTGTCCCTTGTGAGTTAGACAATATTAAAGGAGTGCAAGGCTAAATTTGAGGAGTACCCTGTTAAGTAACTGTTAAAGTGAAGTGTTTGCAGTGAAGATCAGAGAAAAGACATCGAGCAGTGTCCGGGCGCCAATGGCTTGTAGGACCTTGACTCAAAAGAAACATGCTTTGTACCAAGGACACCTGGAAAGAGGACACACAAAACAAAACTCAGAGATACGTTTTTGAGGACGATGAAGTTAATTGCAGACATAATGAAATTTCTGACGTCCTTGAGGATGGAGACTTGGATCAGGGGCCCCTGTTTCACTTCTGACCACACAATTATCAATGATGTCACAGCACCTATAGCATTTAAACGGGGCACTATGCAGTTTTGTACATTAATCAACCTTGTTTTGTTTTCCCGTCAAAAAAATCAACACTTTTGTTGATGCTTTTTATCGTTTTTCTTACATTGGTCCCTTTTTTTTTTTAACACTTTTGATGCTTTTTTCAATGTAACACTAACTTATTAACTTTAGTTTTACAGTTATTTTGGGAATTTATGGTCAATAAACTTATTTATAGGAAATTATACCCAATGTTTAAGTTAGAAAAGCATAAATTAGGAATTATTTAGATTCAAATTAAAAGAATGGATGTTGATGGATAATCACAGACTTGAATATGTCAACTTTTACTCAATACTATTTCAAAACCAATTTGAATGCTATAAAACTGAATAAGACACCCCAAAATTAGTGATAATCATGTTATTTTGGGTAGTAAAAAAGAACATTTGATATAGGAAAATGGGTAAATTTGACCCGAGGAAAACATGAGGGTTAACTGAACAGCTGAGTCACTGAACTGGTTATGTGACTTTTTTTCGAGTTGAATGGTGGTCGTCTCGCTTCCCCCTAGCGCCTGTGAGCGGAAACCCCATTCCTGCAACTTTCGGCCAACAAGTCGCTGGACTCTGCATCAGAACATATCCCGTGATATCAGGTCTCACGATGTAATGAATTTCTTTACGGCACTGCTCCCATACACCCATTCATATACGCTCTATAGAGAAACCCGCCACCAAAAAACAAGAAAACAGCAAAGAAATGGCCAAAACCGCATAGCGCCCCTTTAAATAGCTCTTTTACATGATCAGTGTGTTGACATGTCTTCAGAAAAGCCTCTCCTAGTCAGTTACATGGTCCCTAGTTTGAAACACTGCCAGTCCAGATGCCTCTTGCTTGCACTGGGTATGGTTAGACAAAAGGGAGCCAATCGCTACTCTCTGAGACCCAGCAAACCAATGGAATCCGCAAATAGCATGGTAGTGGGCTGCACCGGCGCATACTACCAGAGCGCAAGTTTTGTATCTACGTCAATAATCTCTCTCCAGTGAACCATTTGCCTGGATAAATATTGGTTTTGCGTAGGCCCCCGTAATGGCACCCTGTGCCGGCGGCGGGGCCCGTAAGTGACGTTGTCTGTCATGCAGTTGGCAGGCTGGCGTGGGAGTCGTTGGCACATTGTGGGGTCTCTCCAACGCTCATTTGGATTCACTCAGCCCCAATCATGCCACTACACTCAGCGACTACACACTTCCACACTCCACTCACACACTACTCCCACTACCTGTTTGGGCGCCGGCGCTCTCATTTGCATGAAATAAGATGGAAATGGAGCCCTTATTTATGCCAACAGAAATGGAGTGTGTTATTAAGGGCACTATTGTGCAAAAGAGACGGTGGCGGTAAGAATACATTACAGAGGCTATTTCTGGAGTGGCTCGAGTCACACAGAGGGTAATGCTTTACAGGTCCCTGATGACTTCTACAGTCTGGGCGCCAACACTCTGGATGGGCTGCGTGTATAGGTTTATGTGCATTTGGATGTGAATGTGTGTATTTTTGTTTATGCCTTTTGTTTGATTGGTGTGTCTTTGTGCATTTATCTACAGTACTGTTATGTATGTATGTGTGTGGGTGTGTGTGTAGACTTTCTCACGCCTGGTGGTTATGATTCTAGGAGATGATCATTTGTATATTGCCAGGTTATGGATGGGTTTCCTGTGATTGACAGGTCTCCATTCATACATACAGGCTTAATTGTAAGTCTGTTTTGCATTGTGTAGGCTGGGCAGGAGGGAGGTAGAGCTCGTTTTCTGACAGTTAGGCGTTGATACGGGGGTTTGAAGCGTTCAAATGGGTCATTTCTGTTTTGAACTGACCCTGAAACGGACCCTGCTAGAAAAAAAGTGCTTGTTTTTAGCCTGCACTTGCAGCATGGCCACATCTTGTGTTTTTAATAAATGTATGTATATAATGTATAAAGGGTTGAATATTAGGAATTGAGGTCCTGATATTTTCCTTGGATTGCTTGTCAAAATTGGTTCCAGTTTCTAGGCAGAAATATTCCCAGAATGACTGGCATGTGTTTGCTTGTCTATCTTTAATCCGTCATATACCGAATAGAGGCGCCTTCTCAAAATTGCATTAATGCTGTCAATGCCCAATGTGAGGCAAGTGCAGATATGAGTCGTGCATGCGTCACTTGGCGACAAGTAGCATATAAGATGCTAACGAGAGACTTCTGTAATGTCAATACAACAAAGACTGTCACTTGAACAGCGTTTTGAGCTAACGTTAGCCATCAAACAATCGTAGATAGCTAAAACATTTTAGAAACGATTCCCATCTTCTGCTATGGTGCCACCAGCAAGCTGACATTTGTGGTTTTAAGTGAAATGTCTACTGGATGGTTTCCCTCAGGATCAGGATGAGTTGTAATTGTACATTTCTTGTGCCATCAACATGTAAACATGTTGACCTGCAAGACTATACTGTTCCCATTCGCTTCAGCTGTATTTTGTTTAGTGTCAAAGATGATAACCATGGCAACACATGTGTTAACCATCAATGTGCTACCGTTATTAGTACTAGAACAAGTAGTACAGCCTAGGGCTGGGTGAAATGAGGAAATCAGATATCCCGATATTTTTGAGCAAATACCTCGATGTCGATGTAGCGACAATATTGTATCGTTGACTGTTGGTGCTTTAACTATATGTTATTTACACAATGGGATTTTTGATAAATAATCCCCAGAAATGATTTAATGACATAGTGGGTAAAGGTAAATAATAGAACAGCTAGAAAATGACATCGCTTTACTGCAATGGAGCCTTTAAAATCAGGAAAAGACAAAACTTACCATATTACGGTATATCCCAAATCTATGACGATATCTAGTCTCATATCGCGATATCGATACATCGATACATTGCCCAGCCCTAGTACAGCCTCATACTGTAGGACTACTACGGTTCTTAGAGTAAATGAGAACAAAGAAGTGGGGCAGATATGTAAGGACTACACAGGCCTCATCAGACATGCAGGATAGATTCCTAAATCAGAGTTCAGGGCAGTGTTCAGGGGTGTAGCATCTCATTCTAAGCCCTGTAGAAAGGCATTCTTAATGGGCCCCTCCCCGCATCCACAGTTATTCCTTCTAGCATTTTTTGGGCCGTCCTCATTCACTCAGTCCTCTTTTTCCCCACAGTTTGACGCCCCTGGCAGTGTTCAACAGGTGGAGCAGTGCTTGTGTAGATAGCCCTACTGTTACAGCTAAACAGCCAACAGCAGTACTTCTGCTCCTTAAAGCATCACAATAACAGAAATAACACAATTGATTTTCCTTATCTACTACTTGGCACACGGGTCTTAATAACCTCGGGTCAGCAGTGTAAAAATGGCCTAAAAATACGCGCCAGTAAACACTCATATTAAAGGTCCCATGGCATGAAAATTTCACTTTAATATGAGTTCCCCCAGCCTGCCTAGGGCCACTCAGTGGCTAGAATGGCAGTAGGTGTAAACCGAGCCCTGGGTATCCTGCTCTGCCTTTGCGAAAATGAAAGCTCAGATGGGCCGATCTGGAATCTTATGAGGTTGTAAAGGGCAAGGTTACCTCCCCTTTCCCTGCTTTGCTTGTCAAGAAAATTTGGCCGACCCACGAGAGAGAGACTTCCTGGCTTTGAAAAGCTACAGACACAGAAATGGCACATATTAAGGAAAGCTCATTTTGGGACTGGCTCTTGGGGCTGTAATTGTGCACCAAGGTTAAATTTTGGAAAAGAGACTTCAGATACAGTACTAGGGGACAACTAAGGTCTATATAAAAGAGACTTCAGATTCAGTGTTTGGGGACAACTAAGGTCTAGATAAAAGAGTCTTCAGATACAGTATTAGGGGACCACTAAGGTCTATATAAAAGAGACTTCAGATACAGTATTAGGGGACCACTAAGGTCTATATAAAGAGACTTCAGATACAGTATTAGGGACCACTAAGGTCTATATAAAAGAGACTTCAGATACAGTATTAGGGGACCACTAAGGTCTATATAAAAGAGACTTCAGATACAGTATTAGGGGACCACTAAGGCCTATATAAAAGAGACTTCAGATACCATATTAGGGGACCACTAAGGCCTAAATAAAAGCATCCAAAAGCACCAGGTCACGGGACTTTTAAAATCGACATGAGGACTTACTAAAACCAGGATTCTGTAAAGTGCTATTTAATGTTTTATTTTTGATGACTTCATCTTCTACCACATAAGCCAAATAATAACTCATCCTGGGAAAAGGGTGATATTTCCAGGAAGGATTCATTTTCAGATCATGGAAAAACCTTCATTCCTAATTCTGACCAATTTTCCTAGTTGAAAATCTCTTCTATTTCTTACTACACCTACAGTGCCATCTATTCCCATGGTATTTTTTATGTTTTGGGAAAACAGACCCCAGTGTTCTTGTCACCTTTAACTGACCCTAGCAGACAGCTAGCTCTTTCTCTGATGTGACCTGACCTCGCTGGCCTTTTACATCCAGCACAAACCTGAACCTGCTCCACCACTAACCCTTGATTGGCCCCTGGGTGACCCCCGTGACCTTTAACCTTGTGTTCCCAGTTTGCCTCTCTCATTATGAGCTGCCCAGTTGGGTGGGTAAACCCTGCAACTGCACCATGACATGGAAAAGGGAGAGCCTTATAGAAGCTGTAAAATCTATAATCACAGCAAAAAATGATGATATTCTTCAATATTGGTCAAGTCTTTGTGCATAAGGACCAGACCAGGACCAGACTTGTTTGTGAAGGCACTTCCTTGTTTTGTTGTGTGTGCGTGATGCCTTGTAATGGCGTTTATTAGCATGTGAGTAGCAGCCTGGGAGCGTGTCTCATCTATCCCCCTGAAGGGTGGCCATTTTGAAAACTAGATGTTTAAACAAAGAGAAGAAAAAAAGTTGCCCATTAACTGGAAATCCCCCCGCCCTTCGCCCCTCTCTCAGGGCTAAATTGGTGTAAATAGTGTTGTTCCCGTCTCTGTCAAAGATATATGGAATGTCGTTTCGCTGATGGCTTCAGTAAATGCTCCAGCCAGGCAGGCGTAGAGATATAACAGATCTGCTCCAACACTGCATCTAACCACTGGGCTGTGTAACTGGCCCTATACTGCATTTGTCATTCGGTGTGGGTGTGTGTATGTGTGCGTGTATTTGTGTGTATTCACGAGCATTTAGGAGATGGAAACAATTGAAGCAAGTAGGGAAAGACGGAAGAAAAAGGGAAACAAAAGGAAGGAGTGACAGAGCGCGCGGAAAGCTGCATTTGGGAAAACACACATCAAATAAGCTAATGTCAAGGCCAGTGGGATGCCATAACTTCTCCATTCAACGAGAGGTCAAAGTAGGGTCAAGCTCTATTGATTTCTTTCCAGGCTTTGTGGCAGTATTTCTTCTACTTCTCGGCCTTCACCAGCCCAGGATGGGATTGCTCTGGAACAAACAGAACAGAGCTATTTCTAACCTTCTACATCTCAATGCAAAGCAACACATTCTGATAGGAATAGTGAGATAGTGATATATGTACTTGTAAGATAACCGATACAAATTTAAATTTAATTTAGTTTATCATTTCATTTGTTTACCCCGGTATATTTGTCAGATTCATGCAGATTTGTGTGTGTTTCTACTATAGATGGGCGTAAGCTTATCATATTGCTTGAACACTGCACAATCTTGTGTGTGTGTGTTTGTGTGTGTGCGTGTTTGTGTGTGTTCGCTTACATATCAGTGTTTTCATGTGTTCGCTGGCGTGCCGTGATGGATCGCAGCAGTCCCCTGTTTACCTAGCCTCATGATTTCCTGTGCGTGCATGTAACAAGTGGAGTTTGGCAGGATTAATGAGCACACAGCTTGCTGAATGGGTGTTTGGCTCCACGAAGCACTCCATCATGGCCTGATGCTGCTACCATATCCCTCGCACACAAACACACACACACACAATGCACCCTGCAACTCACCACTTACCCCTGCTCTTAATTACACATGCTTAGCCAAGTCCTATTAAGCAAGCCCCCCGCCCATGCTAACAAATGTTAAAGCATCCACATTTCTCATAGAGAGCAGTGTTAAATATAGTCTCCACGCTGCAGCGTGTAGGAGGTAAATTGTTCTAATATGTTTTCTCCAGAGAGGCACAAAGGAAGAGATAGTAACACTTAATGGATAGATTCAATTCACTGCCAAAAAAGAATCGGTTAATTATCGTCCTCCCAAAAGTATTGTCATGTAAGGTTTTCAGTTCAATTAACCTGGGTGTCTAGTATGTAACGCATGAGGGGTATCGAACTTAAAAATTACTTAACCCTTGTGTTGTCCTCGGGTCAAATTTGACCGGTTTACAAATATCTATTTCTATATCAGAGAAGAACGTTGAAAAAAATGACACATGTTGAAAAAAAAATCTAAAAAGAAATCTACAAAAACATTATTTTTTTAAACGCTGAAAAGGGGACCATAAAAATTGGAAAAAGTGACCAAAAAACATCAAAAATTTTGGAAAAAAGCGACAAAGAAGTGGTTAAAAAATTGACTTAAACATAATTAAAAAAACGTCAAAAAAGTGACCAAAAAATAGGAATAAAATAGACAAAAATGTTGAGAAAAGTGTCCGGGCGCCCTTCTCATGTGGTTTTAAGTACACATCAGAATGGACTGAAAGTGTAGCATTTAAAAACATATTTTTTAATTTATGATAAATTCAAAGGATTTTGTTCAGATGATTGACGGATGCCGTCATTCTCGAACTTGAGAGAAACCCATTTTTACGAGCTAGTACTACTAGCAGCCAGTAGCCACATGATTAATCCCCTGATTTAACATGTCAAACTCAGTTTAGTAGTCTACACTTTGGGGAGTACTAGGCACAGTAGCCTGTAACAGTTGTTTAATGTGCACTGTAGCACGGGGGACTATGCATTCATGGGCACCGGAAAACCATTTTTCCCAGTTTATTGTGGACAATCGACTCTGCCACGAAACATACACAGACAGAACATGTTTCAAATTATTCATAAATGGGCCTATGTTTAAAAAAACAACACCTTATCTGTGTCCTTTCCCATCCGTTGTCCTGCAGACAAACACCTGTCAATGTGCGGTTTGTATGCTTGCATCAGAAATTTTTTGTTATTGTGGCCTCCATATTTTCACACACCTGATGCTCTAAGCTACGCCGAGCAGTTGGTGGCAGTCATGCAACAAGTTGGCATGCCAAACGCTTATATAACAGAAGAAGAAGAACACGCATCCCGACCATGTGAACGCTGGCAGTCGGAAAAACGACGTAATCACGGGGCGCTGCTTGATAGGTGGCATGAACGCACCACGACTACTCATTAATAACAGAAAATCTGTTCAATTTGGGTTGTGGAGTTTAACCCTCATGTTTTCCTCGGGTCAAATTGACCCGTTGTCCTATATCAATTTTCTTTTTAACTACCCAAAATAACATGATGGATTCCCCACAGCGCTCTTTGGCAAGTACAAATCTCTCCTTTCATTCATTTTTGGGGATCTTATTCAATTTTATAGCAAAAAAGTTGACATATTCCAGTCTGTCATTATCCATCAACATCCATTCCTTTAATTTTAGTCTAGATAATTCCTAATTTCTGCTTTTCTAACTCAAACATTAGGTATAATTTCCTATAAATGAGGTTTATTGACCATAAATATCAGTTATCCAAAAATAACTGTCAAACTAAATTTAGTGTTACGTAGTGTTGAAAATGTAAAAAAAAAGTGAAAAAGATTGAACAAAAGCGTCAAAAGTGTTGAAGAAAGGGACATAAATTTAAGATGAAGGGAAGAAACAAAAAAAGTAACATCAGTAGTAGGGCTGCACAATATGAGGAAAATATCTAATTGCGATTATTTTGATTGATGATTGATGATTCACGATATTGGAGGGAATGATTATTTTTTTATCATTATTCGCAATTTCATTGAAAAAAGAAGAAGATTGAAAAGTGTTTTTTCTTTGCAAGGATCTGTACTAAACAAAGATTTGTTTCTTTAGTCTGTAGGATACGATTTGTAGGCCGGGATGTCTCTGCATCACCACAATAACATATTTATAGAAATTGTTTTTGTGATCAAATTTTTTATTATATTCTTTTATATTCCAAAAAATTAACAAAACAATTACAAACAACACACTGAGACTTGGAACGCATCCCAGAGCCAAAAAACACAGAGAGGAAAGCTGGGAGGGAGGGCATTTTAGAATGGTTTGACACATCTTTTGCCTTTAACACATATTGCAGTTCATAATGTGATTTTGATCAAATTGGGATTAATTGTGCAGCGATTATGGTCTCGATGCAGAATCATCCAGGTCCGTGACGCGATGCATTGATGCAATGATCTCCAAAAGCTATGGGTGTGTGGCGTAAGAGTACAGTATGCCAGTGTATGTTCTTTTGCATGTGCATCATAGGGTTTGCAAAGACTACTCAGTGCTTCTTATTTTGTATATGTTTTCGTGTGTGTGTGTGTGTGTGTTTGGGTCTGTGGCCAAAAAAGAGGAGGGTGGTGGAAAGGGGGACAGGAGGGTAGACAAGAAATCAAATCCCTTAATTGATGCATTTTTCATCTCCATCTTTTGTTTTATGGCGGCTGAGGGCCGGCGAGCGACTCCGGCTGTGATTCATGGACGTTCGGGACGCCCGTGAGCGGGGCCATCCCTCATCGGCACCCGGCCGCCCACGTGCCCAAGGCAGCCGCGCAATTACCGTGATGAATAAGACTTGTTTTTGTTTTTTTACATTCTTTTACTTTGCTACCTTCATCTGATTTTTAGTGGGGACAGGGCGGCGCTTAATGCAGCCTCTGAGCTGTCAGAAATAAACAATTTACCATTTCAGGTTAATTCCCCCCCCCCCCCCCCCCCCCCCCCCCCCCCCCCCCCCCCCCCCCCCCCCTCCTTCATGAGAGCTGAGCCTGCTGAGGCGGGACAGATAGGCATGCATGGAGAGAAGGAGAGGGAGATCCAGATAAGGAAGAGATAAATACAAGCAGTGGAGACTAAGGATGTGTTCATAGATGCTTTGGGGAGATGGAGAGAGTGGAGGATACCAAAATGGAAAGAGGGAGTGGAGATGTTTTGAAAGCGGAAGGAACAGAAAGGTACAGGAAGTAAGTAGGAGATACTAAGAGATATTACATGTCTGAGAAAGAGACATAGAAGATGAGAGAGATGTGGATAAGAAGAAGGAGGAAAGATAGTGTGAGGGACTGTGTGGGAGAATGAGAGCACCACCGGAAGGAAAGATAAAGCCAAAAGTAGAGTGGAAGGAGGGATGAAGTCATAGAGAGACGCTTTGTTGGATGTGTGACATGTCAGTACTGTAACCCCTGCATTTTTTTTTCACACACACACAAAACCAGTATGAAAACCAGTATTTGCTTTAGGGCTGTGACGGTATGGATTTGGTCCTCACGCGGTAAAGAAGCAACGCACTACTGTAATAAGGCGCTTAGCGCTAGCTGCAAGGCTAATGTACGCGGGTATAAAGTGCAATAGTAAAAACACTGCGACCTGCCTGAAGTCACCTACGACAATGTGGTTCGGATTGGAAATGTACGGAGCCCCGGAGGTGACATTGAGGAAAATCAATTTACGGGCGACAAACATGTCACACATCTTGACTTTGTTTTGCTGTATCTCAAGTTTCATTTCCGAGATCCAACAAACACTAAGGCTAACCTAGCTAGCTAGTATCTAGCTAGGTTAATAAACAATGGCTGAATTTAGACAACCAAGGACATGTAATCATGTCGTGCTACTTGCTAGCTAGCTAGATACTAACTAGCTAGCTAGCTGGCTAGAAACTAGCCAGCTAGCTAGTACCACAACATGATTACATTAGTACCTCAACACGATTACATCTCCTTGATACTAGTTAGCTAACATTTTTATTAAGGCATATTCAAGGCTATAAACTCGCTCTAGCCGTTCAGGGTTTCGTGGGTTCGGTAAATGTTTCTATGGTAACAGCTATTTTGACCCAACCGAGACATTACTTAGGATTGTGGGTGGTATAGTTTTTCTCAACAAGATCGCCAATAAAACAAGTTTTTCTTACATCTTTTACAGTAGCAGAAACGCTTCGTTTTACAACCACATAGCTTGTAGTCAGTCTACCTTGGATGGTTAAGACATTATGGGATGGTTAAGACATTTTTGCTGATAATAGTGTGACATAAGCCTATTATGAATCATTATTGCATTGGTGTTTTATGAACAAAGTCCCACTTTTTGTCTACACTACGTGCACAACCATTTTGGGTATCCACTCATTTTTGGTGGCCGTTTTCTCAAAATGTGTTCATTTTATGCTCAGTGCAGTTTTAAATATGTATATCTATGGTTTTATTTGAGTATTGATTAGCATATTTTAACCAGTACTCATCAAATGTACTATCAGCACTGACCCATCTGCCCCATATCATCACACACACACACACGCACACACGCACACACACACGTGCACTTTGATCATACACACACAGGCACTTTGATCACAAACTTGGCAAAGTAAACCTGCTCTGGCAGTGAGGTTGCCTCCCTATCGTCTCTCCATTTAGAAGTGTGTTGCACCGGGGCCTCACACATTGCGCTAAACATAGGGGACCAGACAAGAAATGAAACCAAAGCGAAGCCTCAGATGTCACGTCCACTCATCACCCTTTCTGAACGTGTTTGTGTCTGTTTGCATTGACCTCACACACACAAATTAAGTAATTATTAAAAAAACAATTATGATTGTTTCCAGTCTTAGGAGTAGCTGACTATTTAACATGAGCTGTCACAGAACTGGAAATACTTTTCAGAGACACCCCAGCTGTCAGTGTTCAGCGCCTATGAAGTTGGAGCTTTCTGTTTCTTTCCCCGGCGTTCTGCTGCACTGATAGATTAAGCTGTAGTCTAA
>NC_048412.1:2520716-2537559 GCF_013103735.1 Etheostoma cragini | reverse complement strand
GTATATGTACATATATACACAAGAACACATGGTGGATTATTTCAAAAGAAACGCAAAATTGGCAGTCGAATACAAAGCTTAAAGTAGAGGTTGGATGGGTGAAAAGACCAAGTGTTTCTGCATGTTTACCGGCATGTCTATTTATGTTATTGGCAACAATTTTCTAAGGTATCACAGATTGGTTTAGATTTGTTTACCTTTTTTTTTTTACATCTTCCAGTTGGTCTTTTTCATTTTTTAATTCATTGATGTAGGAAGGGTATAAAAATGAACGTACACACACACACACGCTTAAGATAGATAATTCATAACACTGATCGACAAAGACATGCAAAAACAACACTTCAGATATGTGAGGTTAACGATACATCAGCATCATGTCATTCATCCATATCTCTTATAGCATGTACACTCTATAATCAGCTTTTTCTTTATACAGTATTTATAGATACAAGATTCAGAACAGTCAGTTAATGAGGTAGACTTCAGTGCACCACTGGCCGCGGGGCACACAGCACAGTGTGTGTGTTTGTGTGTGTGTTTGTGTGCATGTGTGTGTGTGTGTGTGTGTGTATAGACTGTAGCCAGCTTTTAAATATTAATCTCAAGGTGAAAGGGAGGGAGCTTTTTGATATTCATGCAGGGTGCTGGACCTTGCGCCGGGTGCTGCCCCACACCCCCCCAACCCCTCCGCCCCCCCCTCCCCACTCTGCTGCCTCCCTCACTGGCTCACTGGGTCATTATGTCTGCTCCTGTTTATCCTTTCCTTTCCCTGATGTGTTGGCACAATATTGAACCTGACTGCGTGTTGCTCTCAGACACCAAACATACGCCGTCATTGAAAGGTGCCGCGTGTGCCGTGACATCATGTCATATGACGGAAAATCATTACCACGTTCAAGATTAGCTGCTTCTACACAAACTGGGATACATTTCGCGAAAGAGCTGCTCGATTGCTTTAAGATTGTAGGATTCAGACTTTTTCAGAGTGAGTCAACTGAGAGAGGAAGTCTAATTCTTGTATACTGCTCAAGTGAGTCCTTCAGTTAACTATTGTGTGTTCTTCCTGGGTGAAAACTGAAAATCAACACTTTTTCTGCTTTTTTTCTTCTTTTTTGTGTTTTTTTTCATTGTTTTTAGCGCCTTTTTTGACGTTAAGCACTTCTTTTCACTACAGAGACAGAAACTACGCACTATACTATAGCAGTAAACGCATCGGTTCCCAGTATATCAACCAAAGCTTTTCTAGTTTCACGGTGGTAAACTGATGTAATTTATTTATATCAAGACAGGGACAGCGCACAATCAGCTATTTTCCACCTGTAGTTCCCTGGCAGGTAGCGTGTCAACCAGCGGCAGTGCATCATGACATTATGTCTTCATGGAAACCTATCCGCCGACTTTCTTAAGCCAAGTGGAGTGTTATCTGTACGCATTTTAAGCTATCAACTGTAACAAATTTCCAATCTACAGTAACTTACTGCCAACAATTGGCAGCAAGTTACTGTGAATTTGTTTTTACAGTAAAGGTACCGTACTTCCATTTACAGTATTTTATGTATTCATTGTCAAAAAACAAAACAATTAAACACAACATAAGAAAATAAGCAAAAATACAGTAGTTTACTATTTGTATTACTATAGTGGCTATATTGTGATTTTTTTTTTTTACAGTAATGCTTAAACTACTGTGGTTTTGATCTTGTCATGTCGACAAGGTTGTAATGTAACTTTACAGCAATCTTCTGTAAAAATCATATACAGTAGTGTTATTGTGAAATCTAAAGTAAATAACTGGAGATTTCACAGCCATTATTTACAGTGTACTCGCCACTTGGCGTGTTATTGTGAAAAGTGACGGTTGAGTTTAGAAAACATCACATGCGCCAAATTGTAATTACATAAGTGAATATTGGTTGGACTACTTTTATTATTATTTCAAGTGTTAGTTTTTGCCTCTTTGACCCTTTTTTAATGTATATAAAGAGGCGTTGTTTACTTTATAGGCTGTTTATTATTAGATTGTCTGGTTTACCTGACAGTGATATATAACTAAAAGATGTATCCTGGTATTCAGTCAAAAGTTTAATTTGTTTAAAAAGTAATACATAAATACATATTTTTTTTTTTAAATTTGACTGAAAAAGACAATTATTTTGATATTTGCAATAATGATTGAGACTTACTAACTAACTGTGCGGCAAAAATTTCAAATTGTTACATCTCTACTAATATATTGATTTTAAAATTTCATTTAACATAGTGAGAGATTGTTGAGACCATAAAATCACTCAAACATCTTCTACATCTTCTGACATGGATATTAGAAGAATCTGAATAAAAAGAGCTTTGAATTCTAAGTAAAGTAAACTACTGCTGGTGATTATTGATTTTTCTTCCTTTCTTTTTTTCCAGTTCGTGTTGATGCTGCTTTTGTTTTTTTCATTCAGTCTGCTGAATAATGAATACATCTCCTGCTGCTTGCATAAAACATACTTGGCATAATCAATAGCAAAGTTCGACTTGATATTTCCCTGCACACATAATTGGCATTTGGTGAATAAGCCACTGGATAAATGAGATGCTATGATAGTGGACACATTTCCTTATTTTAAGCCGGGAAGTACTTGTTTGTATGGAGGCTGATTGCTCTCTGTGGTGAATATGTACCGATAAAGTTTTGTTGAATTGTGATTATGATATCACGGCGCATTGATGGTATGACAATCAACGCAGTATATCTTTTAAATAAGGTCTGGCGTGAAACAAGAGGCCTCTGCATTTATCAGAATGAGTAAAATGGATTAAAATAATTGATTCTCCAATGAAAATCAAGCTTTGTTTCATTGCTCTGATCCTCATTAATAAAATCCAGAAATCAATAATTTAATATATGTTTTTCACCATGGATGTATAACCCACCCCATACTGTCTGGGGGTCAGTTCTTAACGTAAAACATTAACCCGGTGCATTATAAAAAACTATTTAAGGGTTGTTTCTTTCTTGTAAGATTCACAGCATAAGTTCTCTGAGAATCTTGTTTATAAAATACCATTTACATACATTGGTATCATAACTGGAATTTCCCTAACCTAATTGATATTGAATCAAAAATTCAGAATCAAATCGGGACAATGTGAATCAGAAATATATTGGGAAATCATTAGCGATACCCAGGCCTAAGAATGAGTATCAAGACCAAAAAAACTGAATGAACCACTATGGGGAAACCCGATACTGTAGCATTCTACACAGAAAGAACCATATTTCTTTACAATCTTATCCACCACGGGCCCCACAGGATCATGGGACTTTGTACTCTGGTAACCCTTAACCAAGAGTGGAAGTACTTCTCTTTACACTACAATGTAGTCGTCACTATGAGGCTTAGTTTAATCACGGCTAACTTTGCAAAAACAACTCCGACTGTTTCTTGTATTTACCATAAAACCTGCGTCTCAACCGCGTTGGAGACAACAACAACACCGTTTGTTGCAGTATTGTATGATTTTTAAGGTTAGATTATGGTATCCACTTCTGTGTGTGTTTGTGTGTGTGTGTGTGTGTGTGTGTGTGTGTGTAGATATCCATCATAGAAGTCACTGTAGTTTGAGCTCCTGGGACTCCTCGCTATTTCAGCCATTTATCAAACTGGTCCTATTGTCCCTTGTGGTAGAACACACACACACACACACACACTCACACGCACATACTCAGATCAGGGATGGATGCTAAAGAGAAGGATAACTCAAGCTTTCTCCTCCGACGGAAGTGAGCGGCGTGCATTACTGAGGACATTAATCCGAATACTGCACCACGCCCGCTCCACCTTCCTTTAGTCTAGAGCTGCTGCACGGCCATGTTGTGTTATGCAGAGGTGGATTTGGTTCAGCGTGAACATGGCAGACCATGACCTTAATAAGCTACACGCCTGTATTTCGTCGAAAGAGAAACTGCTGATACATACACAACATCGTGCTCTCTCCAAAGCGTATGCTTCTTTATGCAGGGTAATCTGGTTAGAGGGTAGGCGGTGTCAAATAATAGGATTATTAACCTCTGAGCATGGTAGTGTGGTATTTTCTATGAACCCTTTTCTTAAATCTTTCTTTGATTTGCCATTCTTTGTGTCGTCGTCTTGTCAAAATTGAAAATCAACACTTTTATTGACGCTTTTTATAATTGTTTTTAACTTTTTCTTCCATTTGTGTCCCTTTTTTTCAATGTTCGACACTACCTAACACTAACTTATTAGTTTTAGTTTACAGTTATTTTTGGAATTTATGGTCAATAAACCTAATTTATAGGAAATTATACCTAATGTTTGAGTTAGAAAAGCAGAAATTAGGAATTATTGAGACTAAAATTAAAGGAATGGATGTTGATGGATAATCACAGACTGGAATATGTCAACTTTTACTCAATACTATTTGGAAACCACGCCCCAAAATGAATGAAAGTAGAGATTTTTACTTGCCAAAGAGCATTGTGTGGAATCAGTCATGTTATTTTGGGTAGTTTAAAAGAACATTGATATAGGAAAACGGGTCAATTTAACCCGAGGACAACATGAGGGTTAAATTACAAACTAGATTTGATGACGATTACTCTTTTTTAGTTAAAAATAAAGTGGTATCAAACTGACTTTGTACATACAAGTGAAGATAAGAGTAATGTTTATTAGAAGGGATTAAATAAAGGCAGTTCAGGGAATCTGGGAAACAGACATTAATTACCGTCTTATCAGGGATAGTCAACACCAGACTGTAAGATCTGACATGGCACCGTAGTCCAACACTCAGTGGTGGTGCAAAAGCACG
The DNA here is from genome assembly GCF_013103735.1 of Etheostoma cragini. NCBI lineage: Eukaryota > Metazoa > Chordata > Actinopteri > Perciformes > Percidae > Etheostoma > Etheostoma cragini. Next base: position 2,532,738 of record NC_048412.1, on the reverse strand, counting down.
AAGCTTTGATACACTGAACTACTAGCTCCAACCTCCATCCGTTTGCTGAGCCACTCTCTGTTCAGGATTTTGTCGGGTCACAAGGTAATCTTGTAAAGCAGCTGCAGGGAACAGTCGGTGGTGCTGTCAGGAAATGAAAACGCAGCAGCTGGAGTCCAAAACATTGGAAATCTTTTTCATCACCAGCATTGAACTTTTTATCTCACAGGATGGCTTTAGTAACAGCAGTGGGATCGGCTTTTGATTTTTCATACATCTGCTAACTATTAGGCCAGAATTTACCAGAAGTACTGTTCATAAAGCATCCACCTCAAGGAGCGCCTGACCAAATGCATCCAATGTATTTAGGCCTTAACCCTTGTGTTGTCCTTGGGTCAAACTGACCCATTTCTGAGTGTTTTATATCAGAAATATGAAAATCTTTTAACCAAATTGCTCAAAAATAACATGGATGATTCCACACAACATTTTCATTGAATTTGTTGGGTGTTTCATTTAATCTTATAGCATTTGAATTCTTTTCTTTAATGGTTTCAAAACAGTATCTGGACTAAACTTTGACATCTATCCTTCTATGATCCACTCAACATCCTGTGATCTTAACTATAAGCTAAAATAATTCATTATTTCTGCCTTTTTAACTAAAGACTGATGTATAATTTGATATAAGTGAGGTTTGTTGACCATAAATTCCAAGAATAAGTGTAAAATCTATCATTAAACCAGCTCAGTTTTTTTTTTTAAGGCGCCAATAGCACGGAAAAGTGACAAAAAAATCAGAAAATGCGACAAAAACTTTTGAAAAAGCACAAAGAAATGTTCATTTTCAATTTTGACCTGGAAGGACAAGTTCATAAAGAACGTCCATTCATAACGGCAAGACAACACAAGGGTTAATTGAGGTCCAGCTGTTGCTGGTTTTCATTTCACGTGATTGCATATCTGTATTGTATGAAAAAAAGCATACTGCCTGACCTCCTGTTGCAAAAGAAATGCTGATCTGCTTTAACCGTCGGGTTGTCTTCCCGTCAAAATTGGAAATCAACATTTTTGTTGAAATTTTTTATCATTGTTTTTAACTTTTTCGTTTTCAAAGCTACGTAACACTAACTTTTTAGCCTTAGTTTTACAGTTGTTTTGGGAATTTATGGTCAATAATCCTCATTTATAGGAAATTATACCTAATATTTGAGTTAGAAAAGCAGAAGTTAGGAATTATTTAGACTAAAATTAAAGGAATGGATGTTGATGGATAATCACAGACTGGAATATGTCAACTTTTACTCAATACTATTTCAAAAGCACTTCAACATGTTTTTCAAATGCTATTAAATTGAATAAGACGCCCCAAAATGAATTAAAGTACAGATTTGTACTTAGCAAAGAGCGTTGTGTGGAATCAATCATGTTATTTTGGGTAGTTAAAAAGAACATTGATATAGGAAAACGGGTCAATTTGACCCGAGGACAACATGAAGAGAGTTATTAGAGAATATTGACACCATTCTCATGTCCGTGTGTAAATACAGTGGTCATATTATATTGCATAGACCATAATTACAAGCAACCGGGCTTGGAAAAAATATTCACGTCAGCATCCTATAGTTGTAATACTAGGTGTACACTTTACTTGAAGGTACCTAAGAGTGACATGACACTGACATGTCATTGACATGTATACACATAAACATTATAAATGAGTCATAAACAATTCTGACATGAAGCTTCTTTCAGTAAGTGTCATTTGGTTTTGTCATGACAAGTTATGGTTAGGGTTCATGTGTTCATGACTGTGTCATGTCACTCTTATGTAGATACTGTTCCTTCAAGTAAATTGGTACCAATGCGTGAACACTCAAGTCAGAGTAACCTAAAGGTGGTTTAACCCTTGTGTTGTCTTCCCGTCAAAATTGAAAATCAACACTTTAGTTGATATTTTTTTATCATATTCTTTTACTTTTTCTTACGTTTTTGTCCTTTTTTTCAACACTTTTGACGCTTTTTTTCAATGTTTGTTAACTATTTGGACGTTTTCAACACTACGTAACACTAACTTTAGTTTGACGGTTATTTTTGGAAGTTATTGTCATTAAACCTAATTTATAGGAAATTATACCTTACGTTTGAATTAGAAAAGCAGAAATGAGGAATTATTTACACCAAAATTAAAGGAATGCATGTTGATGGATATTCACAGACTGGAATATATCAACTTTTACTCAATACTATTTCATAACCACTTTCAAATGCTTTAAAAATAGAATAAGAAACCCCAAATTTAATGAAAGTAGAGATTTGTAGACCCTGTGTAAACTTAACAGGCGAGACCCTGCTCATATACCCTGAAATACACCGTGAGAATCACTGTCAAGACCGCACAGGGACTGCTGGTATTCAGACAGCTCTGAGTCATAGCATAGTCAGTCTAAGCTTTGTGTGTGTGTGTGTGTGTGTGTGCGCGAGTGTGAGTGCACGTGTTCTTGTGTGCCTTGCTGTGTGTGCATGTGTTAAATTGCGGACGTACTAACCCTAACCCACATTGCAGGAATACATGCCGAAATACTTAGAATGGAAGTCAATGCCAAATACAGTAGATAGTAGATACAGTGTTTTAAATTTAAATGTCAGATTAATAAGCCATCTAACATACAGCATGGCTGCTCAGCTGCATGTCACTTTACATTCTTTCTATAGCTTTATATAGCGTCCAACTTACCATGCTGGATAAAGTGAAAGTCACTTTCCTTGCCTTCTTGCCTTCAGACTCAGCATTAAAGTCTTTGTGGTCCAGTGTTTAAGAAATTGTTCACGCTCTCATGTACTTGACATTTTTTTTCCCCATCTCCTTCTTCCTTGCTTGCACTCGGCGTATCATCATGAATTTAGACAAATAATTATATATTTACAGTTTGCCCATTATGTTCAAGCCTGGAACACTTCCTGGGTGCCTGGTTTCCTCCCTGCTTTAAGTCTTTAAGCAACGCTAGGCCAATCACCTCACATCTTAAAGGTCCCATGGCATGAAAATTTCACTTTATGAGTTTTTTTTAAAGTTAATATGAGTTCCCTCAGCCTGCCTATGGTCTCCCCGTTGGCAGGCCGGGGCGGACAAAGCAAAGGTGTAAACCAAGCCATGGGTATCCTGCTCTGCCTTTGAGAAAATGAAAGCTCAGATGGCCCGATCTGGTCTCTTGCCCCTTATGAGGTCATAAGGGCCAAGGTTACCTCCCCTTTCTCTGCTCTGCCCGCCTTGAGAATTTGGCCCACCCATGAGAGAGAGAGACATCATGGCTTTGAAACGAGCAAAGTGGCAGTTGGTCAAGGCTGCACCCCTAGCCTCCACCTTGCCCCCCCCCCCCCCCTTTCCTCCTCAAAAGCTACAGACTCAGAAACGGCACATACTAAGGGAAGCTCATTGTGGGACTGCCTCTAGTGGCTGGAATTTTGCACCAAGGCTGAATTTTGGGAAAAAGACTTTAGATACAGTATTAGGGGACCACTAAGGTCTATCTAAAAGAGACTTCAGATACAGTATTAGGGGACCACTAAGGTCTATATAAAAGAGACTTCAGATACAGTATTAGGGACCACTAAGGTCTATATAAAAGAGAATTCAGATACAGTATTAGGGGACCACTAAGGTCTATATAAAAGAGACTTCAGATACAGTATTAGGGGACCACTAAGGTCTATATAAAAGATACTCCAGATACAGTATTAGGGGACCACTAAGGTCTATATAAAAGATACTTCAGATACAGTATTAGGGGACCACTAAGGTCTATATAAAAGAGTCTTCAGATGCAGTTTTAGGGGACCACTAAGGTCTATATAAAAGATACTTCAGATACAGTATTAGGGGACCACTAAGGTCTCTAAAAAAGCATCCAAAGAGGACTATGTCACGGGACCTTTAACGCCCAGACATGATGAAATTCTCATCTTTCTTTCAGAAAGAAAACACATTTCCAAAAATGTTGATTTAGTCCTTAAGGATTGCAAAGTTTGCCATTGAACTGTGATGTAGCGGTTCCTGAAACAACCGTGCTGTGTTCACTGCAAGTTGAGTGAAATTAAAGGTGTGGTTCTTAGTAAAGGTATTTTGAAAATGAACACTCCATATTGCACTGCATAATAATTTGGGAGTAAAAAAGATTAACTTCACAGCTTCAGTAACAGACTTCCCAGTAAGACACTTAGTTAGTCCATGGAGTATTGAAATAGCTACACGACTTGTTATAAGCTTGGGTAATCTCTCCTATTAGACATCTTGGTCCACATACATTTTTCCAATATATTTGTACTTCCACGTGAATGAATGGCACGGCAGTGTCACCCTCCTGTATTACATGGGAGCTTGTCCTTTTGAGTTCCTCCTCAGTCCCAATATTTGGTCTGTCAGCACGGCCATGTCAGTAGATGTAGCTGTCTGTCATTGTGTTTTAACAGACTAACTCCTGGCTTTCCCCATCAGTGTCAGAGTAACACCCTAGCTCTGATTCCAGCTGCACTCAGGTGTGTAACTGACTGCTCCGTCTCCCTATAATTACATTGTGAGCTTGACGCAGTCTCCCATGCCTCAGTGTGTTCTATCTGTGCATGTATGTGTGTGTCTGTGCGTGTGTGTGTATCTTTTCACCCCAGGCGGAAACATGTCATTTCCCGTGCTCCTGTCTTTCTGGTAGACAGATACAATATTAAGAGCCACAAATCTGAGTGTGAGTTGAGAGGAGACATGGGGGTAGGGGGTAGGAGTCCGGGGGGGGGGAGGAGATGGGAGGAAGATTGGGGAGATGACACTAATAATAGCATATAGACAATAGTCAGAGAGGGAGAGAGCGATTGAGTGCAGTCATACAAGTCGTGTCAAAAGACAAGACAGGATGTGCAGACAAAAAGGATATCGCACGTAAATCTAGGTTTGAGAAGTGAGGAGTTGAATACAGTTTTGTCACGTCGTCTTATCTCAGTCACAGTGTGAAAACTCGTATAGCTCAATTATCTTACACACAGCCTCTTGCTGCATGTATTTTCTCATCCCTTCATGATTCCCATGGATTTCCCATTAATTTCCTTCATACTGTTAAATGTTTAATGTGAACCTTACAGATCTGTATGCAATACTTGTGCAGTTCTATTATTTCCTAGACCTCCTTGGTCCATTATGTCATTATCAAGTCAGCAGGAGTAACCATCCCTTTAGCCTATTATTGTCGGCAGTTTAATGTTGAATTTAGAATTGATTGGATAATGTATTACAAGCGAAGGTGTAGATACAGGATCTTGTAAGTGACTCCAGTGCTTAAAGCACTAATTCAGGGCAAATAATTACACCAGACCCCCAATTTTCTACAATTTTCTTATGATAACTATACTACAACTATACTTTAACTTAGTGGGTTGTTTTGCTTTGTCCAACTACACTGGACAAGATTATAAACGCAACACTTTTGTTTTTGCCACCATTTTTCATGAGCTGAACTCAAAGATCTAAGATTTTTTCAATGTACAGAAAAGCCTTATTTCTCTCAAACATCTAATATAAAAAATATAATATATCTATAAACAATCTGTCTAAATTTGTGTTTTTGAGCACTTTTCCGATTCATCCATCCACCTCACAGGTGTGGCATATCTAGATACTGATTGGAGTAGAGTATGGTTACTGCACAGGTGGGCATTAGGCCATTAGGCTGGCCACAATAAAAGGATTGGGTACTGGATTGGGGGGGACTGGGGGGGTCCAAAAACCATTCCGTATCTGGTGTTGTGGTTAGGGTTCATCTCTCTCTCTCTCTCTCTCTCTCTTTCTCTCTCTGTCTCTCTCTTGCTCTCTCTCGACCTTGCGATCCTTGCTTTTGCCAATAAGTATGTTACAATAGAGAGATTGAAATGCCATTGAAATGTCTTCACCTGCAAGTCACAACTTTTTTAATTTCCCATTTTTGGGGATCAATAAATATCTATCTATCTATCTATCTATTCTATCTATCTAGCTATCTAGCTATCTATCTATCTATCTATCTATCTGTCTATCTATCTATCTATCTTAGTACCAGCTATTTAATGCAAAATAATTGATATATAACCCATTCAGTACCATGGACAGCAACAGCCTGGTGGAGCTGGTGGTCATTGTGGGGTTAATGGTTGATTTAATGATTCTTTCAAATGCAGCTCAGAGCACCTTTATACTGTTACTGTTATACTGTTATATAATACCTCATAGGACACTGGAATCTGTGCAGTTTCATTTCATACAGTGCAATATTTATTATATTAACCTTTCCATTTCATTACTGTGCAATATTTATTTATTTAGTATTAGTACTTAATCATTTCATTTCATCACTGTACAATATTATTTAATAATTTGTTAACACTTATTTACTTTTACACAATGTGCATTCAAAGGTATTTTATATATGTATACAGTTGCTCTCCGGACTCAGGACTGTGCGCCAGCACCCCCCACCCCTCTCTTTTTCTACCTACACTTTATATCTTTGACTTTATATTTTTGATATTTTATATTGTTATCTTATATTCTTATATTTTTTGTGTCAACACTGTAAAGGGATTGCTTTTGATCTCGTTGCACAGGTACCGTGTACTTGTGTATAATGACAATAAAGCCATTCTGTTCTATTCTTTACCACCCTACTTCAAACAATACGTAGTGTTTGCCCCGCACTGTGCTCACAGATATGTTTAAAAACTGTCATGATATTTAGAGAGCAATACAGTCCATCTCTGCTTCACCTGCAGAGTCAAAGCTCGCCCCCCCCTCCTCGTTCACATACGCACACACACACACACAGTACCCCCTGACCGACCCCCTGTTGAGCCCTGAGTCCCACAGCACAGCCAGATTCCTGTTCCATAGGTCACATCAGATGGCTGGCACACTTGAGCCCTGTTGACAGCTTGTTGTTTACAGTATGTGCAGCCAGCGTGGGACAGCCACCGCTGATATGGGGCCTGGTGGGAGGCGGATGCACCGGCCTGTGTGTGTTACATGTGGTTTATTTTGCGGGGAGCGAGGAGGAGGCAGTAGCCGCGGAGGTGTAGTGGTGTTGGGGAGGGGGGGGGTTCAGATGTTGGCGGGGGGTCTGGGGTAGGTTGCTTAGCAGGGAGCCCCTGGCGTGAGGCCCAGCAGTCTTTGATGCTCTTCGGTTCTGAGAGAGAGGGGGGGAGAGGGAGAAAGAAAGACAGAAATGAAAGAGAAAAAGGTTACCGGTGGATCAGCCAACCTTTGGTGCAGAAGGGAAGGGGGTGGGGGGGCGTGGGTGACTTTGATGTGAGTCCAAGTTGGAGGAGAGCATTGGTCGCAGAGGGAGGAAAGGGGGAGAGTACGGTGTGGATAAAGAGAGGAGTTTGGATGAGCTGAGGATGGCCAGATCTCGACTGCGGCAACACTTCCACCTTTTTCTGAGGTGAAAGCTGTGAGCGGCGGCTGAGATGGTCGGAGCCGCGATGCGGATAAGCTCGGGGAAATGTGTTAACCGTGCATATATTGATAGCGAAGCTTGAAGTCAGTGGAAGAAGTTGAAGAGATCCATCTTTGGCTGCTTGCTGTGAACGTGAAAGTCTTTCATCTCCCTCCCGTGTGTTTGCAGCAGAAACATTTGGGAGTTTTACTCCCTGTGTGAGACTGAGAGTACAACGTATACACGCAGGGTAAACTCTCTGTGTGTATTCCAAACCAACAAAGGCAGGACCCTGCTGGGCTGCTGTGTATCCATAGACCAGAGGTGGGTGTATGTGTGTGCGTGTGCATGTGCATCACTGCCTCTCGCACAATCATCAGGACAACACACAGGGGTAACACCCGCTGGGCCTACCACTCCCCACAATACAGCCTCGCTCCCACAATGCATCGGTATTTCAAAGCTAAACATCCTGGGAGACTGTGCTCTAACAGTGAGGTCTTTCCTACCAGGAAGTGACACACCCCCCTGCTGAGAGACAACTCCCACAATGCAACGAGGTGGCTCCCATGGAGATGCACACAATGTGTTCGCTCCTGTAGGAGGCCGGCGCCGTGCATCTGTCAGCCTTATGTTAACGGTATTCCTGGCTGAATCATTTTTTTCTCTCTGCTACTTTAACAGAGTGGTTTCATTCTTGAACCCACAGTTTAGGGTCAGCGCATTGTGGTTGAGGGCTGATGGCGAGAAAAGGAACACATGCATGGGTCCAGTACATCAAGAACTGTTTAACAGCAACAAGGAATAACTCTAGGCAAGGTTCACACACCATGCAGTTTCCTTCCCCACAGTTCTCAGATCCTAAGGAGAGTTTTTGCTGGCTGTAGAATGGGTTACTTTAAGATACAGATACTTATTTCCATGAAAGATTTTTCATAAGATGGAATAGGGCTGGGCAATATGTGTTATATAATATGAGTTGTCTTTACCTGGTTTTACAGGCTCCATTACAGTAAAGTGATGTCATGTGCTGGCCTCACCGGACTGTTTTACCTTTACCCACTAAGTCATTAAATAATTTCTGGTGATTATTAAAAATCTTATTGTGTAAATAACATTTTGGCAAAGCACCAATAGTCAACCATACAATATTGTCGCAACATCGACATCGAGGTACATCCAAGAATATTGTGATCTAAATTGAGAACTGTGGTGTTGAAGCATTGAACAAGGAAGAACAGATGATAACCACTATGTGGTTATGTTAGACTGAAATGCTCAGTAGTGAGGGTCAGATTTTTCACATTATAAGTCCTCTATTTATCTTTCCAGTCCCTGAAAAGTAATTTGTCTATGTGAGAATTAAAGCAGCAGTCTGAGACGTCAGTGCACAACTGAAATGTGAAACTTAATAATTAGCGTTCGATGAGATTTAAGACTCATAAACTAGGACAAAAATAGGTCTTGTGGTGTGAAATCGTAATGTGGTGCTTTTTCTCTAAAATTAAAATTAAAATTCTTTTAAGTGTAGCAAAAACAATTTCATGTACAGTATGTATTGAAAAACACATGAGTGTAATCAGTTTGCTTTTTATTAAAATGACAAATTATATAATCAAGCAACAAAGAAAAAGCTGTATGTTTTGTAAGGCCAGCCCATATGTTTAATTATTTTAGTTATGGGTTATGGAATCATGTTTTTATTCCACTGTTGTATAATGTACTGTACATACAATATCGTTGCAATATCGACATTGATGTGTGAATAAATAAATAAATAACTCTTTTTACTGTTCTTCCTTAACTCAATGGCACTGGATCAGAGTTATAGAGCAAAATACAGATTTCATGTCACTAAAAAGAAGAGGCCGGTATCATTGGCCGATATTAGGCATTTCCCGAAATGTCGCTGTCGGCATTTACAATGGCAGATAATAAAGAAGATGTATAAATAATCATGCATCAGAATCATTTATAATGACAAATAAATGATTCTAATGAACGAATAATTGATTTAAAAAAAGGACATTCTCAAACGTTGGCGTTGCACAGTCTGTCCACCAGAGGACCCTCTACAACGTCCCTGTTAGTGATGGCGTTGCATAGTCTGTCCCCCAGAGGACGCTCTACAGCGTCCCTGTTAGTGAAGGCGTTGCATAGTCTGTCCACCAGAGGACGCTCTACAACGTCCCTGTTAGTGATGGCGTTGCATAGACTGTCCACCAGAGGACGCTCTACAACGTCCCTGTTGGCAACACTCTGATTATTTTTTTTGTTATTGTGTTTTTGTTCGAAGGACTTCAAGTTTTAAATCTTAAGTTTGTATTTTTATACGTTTTATTTATTAGAACTTTAATAAAATTTGATGTTCCTATGTTCTGTTGTGACAATGAAACAAATAACAAATGTTAGGGAAATCTGATTATGTTTTGTTAAGCGTTTCAGGATTTCAAAAACAAATGTATTGGCTAATATATCGGAATATCGGATTTTTATTTTTATTTAAATTTTATTATTTTTATTGGCACTAAAAATACTTTATCGGTTGGGCTCTACTTAAAAGGAACTAGTGGCTCTGTGAGGCTGTAATACTCATCCAGATCCAGAATTTGCTTTTATGGTGAAGTAAACATTTGGCCAGTGGAAAGTGGAATCAATGTAAATATATTTGGCAACCTGTAATCAAATGGTTTATCATGTTATGAGCAGTGAAGTGTTAAAGGTGCCCTGTGGAGCATTGATGTGTAGCTTGGTGCATTACCAACCCTTGTTGAAAGGTGGACTAATATGAAACCATTGTGTCTTTTTACTGGCGTGCATGTGTGCAAGACAAACAAAATGTTGATCCGTCCATATAAAAAGTTCTCCTCGTGCTATTTGAGGTCAAAAACTCCACAGGGTACCTTTAAAAAATGTCTATGGCTATTACACTGTGCCATAAGCACGGCGTAAGCAGAAAGGTCAACATGGTAACGCTGGAGTGTGGAACCTTTTGCCTCTGGCAGCGAGAGTAATAATACAAACACTGTCAACAGGCTTAAAGGGACACTTCACCCCAAAACCAAAGATAGGTACACACTCATGGACTAGAGGCCCGAGAGATGCTTTCATGGCGACCTCCTCAGCTGAGCTAGCAGTATCGGTTAGCCGTAAACTAGTCTCGCATTGCCAGACCTTCCTCCACAGCACTGCGAAGGAGGGTCTGGCTAGTCCACACAGCATTCCATTATAGGAGAAAAACAGGCTCTGTTTTTTTGGCATTTCTTTGAACCAATCACAATTGTCTTGGGCGTGGCTAAGTGCTGGACGGAGCAATGGTTTAACTGCAAAACAGCCTCAGGAAGGAAGTTGTCTTGGTGTAACGTGAGTTGTGGAAGTTTCTTGTACAGCGAGAGAGGAATTTGTTGTATAAAGACAGGCTGCAAAACTGAATCAAGGTTTGGTCTTCGGTGAAGGTTTAATTGTTTTCTGGAGAGAACAATCCAAATGACAAGAACAGTCTTCATGAAGCACACACCGGCTACAGTGTGACAAACGTCTTGCGACGATACACAGTACTCTCTTTCTTATAACCCTTGCCCTCTTCAGGGAGGACACACAGAGAAATTCAAAAGTCATACACCGTGAAAAGAGCTGTGAATAATTATATGAACAATCAACACATGCATATTATAGGACATATGAAATCATGCTTATAAGTAAATTTCCCATTACACTTGTAAGTTCAAAAGTTGTTTTAGTCGTATAAATAAAATCTCAGATTGGACAGATAGTCTACCTTGCTGTCTGGATTTACCCTGCAGAGATCTGAGGACCAGGTAACCATAGTCCTCAGATTGGACAGATAGTCTAGCTAGCTGTCTGGATTTACCCTGCAGAGATCTGAGGACCAGGTAAACATTGGCCTCGGATTGGACAGAGAGTCTAGCTAGCTGTCTGGATTTACCCTGCAGAGATCTGAGGAACAGTTAACCATAGTCCTCAGAAATCCACCAGAGGTTAGAACGGCAACACAAAGAAAATGAAAGGTACTGGATATCTGCCGAAAAGAGTGAAATCCAGTGGAATTTCATGTGGCATCCTAGCAATCCCAGAAGTGGAAAGTCGTGGCTACAGACTCGGTATAAACTAATCTCCACAAGCTAGTAATGTGGGACCACGAGCCTCTTGTCCAATAGTATGCTTTGTGATAAGGTTGGCTGGTGTAGTTCGGAAAAGAAAAGAAAAGGAAACCCACATGAAACTGCTCACACAGGTGTCTGGATGATCTGTGAGTAACAGGATCATGGTTTCTGGAGAATGTATTTTTGGCACTGTTTAGAGCACCACAAGCCAAGTGCCATATAGTTCCATTATATTGGACAGAAGGTCTCTATGGCTGATATTTCCAACATTAGGCAAATCCCACCAAAACTACGTGTGGCAGTAGCTCAGTCCATAGGGAGTTGGGTTGGTAACCGGAGGGTCACTGGTTCAAGTCCCTGTATGGACCAAAAAGTACGGAGTGTGGATTGGTGGCTGGAGAGATGCCATTTCACCTCCTGGGCACTGCCAGGTGCTGTTGAGCAAGGCACTGTACCCCCCCCCCCCCC
>NC_048412.1:2510571-2520705 GCF_013103735.1 Etheostoma cragini | reverse complement strand
GCCCACTCACTCTGACATCTCTCCATTAGTGCATGTATAGATCCTGAGCATGTGTGTGTGTGTAGTTCAGGACTGTGTATGATTACTAACAAAAGCTTGGACACAGACTGTAAATTGTAATTTCCCCATTGGGGATCAATAAACAAATTAAAATTAAATTTTTTTTTAAAATATCTAGTATTGTTTTTTTAATTTGGGGTGAACTGTCCCTTTAAAGATGTCTAGAGAGATATAGTCTTTAGTTGTCGATCCATCCAATACTTGTCCGTGCATTTCAATGAAATCCAAAAATGTCAACCTTGGTGGATCTAGAGGAAAGGTCCGGGTATTACCAGGTCCGTAGGATTCATCCTCTGGCGAACATGAATGTCTGGAGAACAAATCCATCCAATAGCAATATTCTTGTTTTAAAAGTGGTGGACAAATGGACCAACTGACTTCATTTTCATCACAAGAGCTTGTTTCTTGGCCAACTAAAAAATCACATATTTAAAGAAACATGCACATTTCCTTAGTTCCTTGCAAAGGAACTACAGATCCAAGTTAATTTCAGATTGCTAAAACATCTCAAATTTGGAGTCCAGACAAACCGAGGAACATCATTTTAAATCATATTAATTAAAAAACATAATGGTACTGGCACACTCCAAGACCTAATTTACTTGCTCAATTAATCCCCTTTCACTTCTCACCAGTTTATGGGGCATTTTTGTTGGTTGAATCTGGACACGAAAGACAAGAAACGGTATTGTTGACAGTGCAGACCAGGTACCATTTAAGAAATGAGATGTGATCAGAATGAAGGATAGGACAGTGGTAACTTGAAAGGCAAAAAGAAAGAAGAAAACGTACTCGGACAGAAACAGTGGGCGTCTATGTAAATAAAAGAGAATGCAGAGATTCAGGAAGAGCGCTAGGATTTCTCATTTGCATTGCAGAACATCAAAATGGATCCTACATTGTTGTGCCATGTTTTGGTCTTCTTTTGCCATTATAATTCTACATGTATTTTCATTAAATGCCTCTAAGTGACAACAATAAACATGTCGTCCTGCACAAACAATGCATTGGCGTATCAGCGACATGTTGGGTACGTATGAAAAAGGTCACAGATACAAGTCTTAGTTACCATGGAAATACAAGTTGACAATGATATCTTGTATTTGTATACTTTGGTTGTTGCTTTTTTATCCCCTTTTTTATCCTTTCTCTCTATACTATGTATGTATTTGACCTACTTTACATCCATCTGTTTAGTATCAGTCTGCAGCCAACCACTATAGTTTTATAAATTGGCTCAAAAGCACAGGTTCACCTGCATTCAACTGACATCCAATCATCAGTGCTGAAATATTATATCTGTCATCAGATGAACAAATGCATACATTGACAGAATTGCACACTAACAGTGGCCCCCCCCGCTGCTCCCAGTCCTGGTCTCCGTGTAGACAGAGCTCTTCCAGGGCAGGAACGTTGGCTGTTCAGGACTTTGTGCTCATATTTCTCCACGCATAATTGATTCCTGTCGAGCAAATCAGAAAATTGCACTCAGTAGCTGAGGTAGCAGCCATTTCAGAGTGTTTAAGATGTTTTCCGTGATCGCCAGAGCTTTCTGCCCTGGAGTGGCTTGTATATAATGGACTGCCGTGAAATCATAATTGTGTGTTTATGAACAAACCAGCTGGTTGAGGCAGAGGGTAATTATTTTCTCTGCGTTCTCCTTTCCGCTCAGCGCACAAATGTGCGTCTGATAACGGCCCTGGTGGAGAATAAACAGTGGGAAGAAGAGAGGACTAGAACTGAGAGGAGAAAATAATGTAGTGGGGCTCTTCTTCCTTTTTTTTGTCCTTCTCGTACCATCAGAAATACTAGTACAAGTGAAATTGTTTTTGTTAGTTCTTAGTAGTTGCTTAGACACAACCGGCGTCGACATCAAACAAATTGTTATATTATTTTAGTGAGAACTTAGAAATAACCAATGTTAGGGAAGTCTGTTTATGTTTTGTAACGCGCTTCTGGATTGCTTTTAAAAATATACTGTATATCGGCCGATATATACTGTATATCGGCCGATATATAGACTGTATATCGGTCGATATAGACTGTATATCGGCCGATATATATACTGTATATCGGCCGATATATATATACTGTATATCGGTCGATATAGACTGTATATCGGCCGATATATATACTGTATATCGGCCGATATATATACTGTATATCGGCCGATATATCCGCATATCGGATTTTTAAATAACCAAATATTGTATTGGTATCGGCTTTAAAAATCCTTTATTGGTCGGGCTCTAGTCACTACTCCTGAAATAGATTAAAGCTTTATTATTCATTTTACTTATTCACTGGAAAAAATGAAATATTTAAAACAGGAATTCATATGTGGACCACCAGCAGCTCTTGGTGGCTGACTCAAGTCTTGCCACAGCTGTTTGAATGTAAAAGCTCTCCAGAGGCGCCTACTGTACATGGTAATGCGAGACAGGTGCGCGACGTGTTTGCTGACAAGGACGATGGAAGTGTATCAGAACATTAGGAGGCTTAACCTCAGACGTCTGCTGGATGCAGCTGGTTCGGTTTCTGGGTGAATTGTCTCCTGGTAACTTCTCATAAGTGTTCCATGTTCAAGAAGTCCGCATTTCACCCACTTTCGGAGTATAATTTTGTGGTTGCATATGCATTTCCAACACAATCATGATCAATTTGGTAACTTTTTAGTTATACTTTTCTTATTTTTATCTGTATCTTGACTTAGTCTTCCATTGCCGGCCCTATTGCCACGACGTTGAGGAGTAAGGGCTACACCACACATACTGCACATGGGTTGTTTGCATTTCTTTAAACCAATCACAATCTAAATCTAAATTTCGAACATAGCGACACTGCCCTTGAAAATTTCTGAATACTGTTCACACAATACAGTATCGTGACCGATTTAAATTAGCTGGATACATGGTTACTTGTCCTTTTGTTCTTGCCTGTGTGTTCTTCGTCCACAGCAATCCCACCAATCGCTTTGTATACACATTGTGCAAAAAAGTAGTTTTATTAGTATTGATAAATAAATAAATATTGCACTCTAATGAAATGGTTACGTTGTGATGGAGCTTGGACCCGAGGCAGCCACATCTGGACTGGAATCCACCCAACCAATCAGAAATGCAGATTAAGTTTTTCCTTATACCTTTTGTGGCAAACTGTTAGTGTAGAAGAAAGTAGTCTTTCCATTATAAACACAGCTGACGGGCTGTCATGAAGAAAAATGGACACCCCCCTCCTAGTCCTCCCTCAGGAAAGAAGCCTTCCAGTGCAGATAGACATTGTGAACAGCACTTAGTTTGAAGCATAAAGCAGCCTTTATCCTGCTTCTCAAACCTCTAGGCTGCCACCCATGTGTGTGTGAGATAAGAGGTTTGGTTTATTGGTCCAATGAATGTTAACTGTACCCATTCCAGAAACCAGGTAATTCAAGGCAGAGCAGGTCTAACGTGAATCTGGAAGTCGAATATTATCCTCAGGGCCAGGGAGAGCTGACCTGCTCAGGCTGGAACACAGCACAGTTATCCTGTCTCATTACCGGAGCCACTGCTCTTACATTTAGCCTCGTTAGCCGCTCGGAATGAACATCCAGCAGCCCACTGAGGATTCAAGGGTTAATTGTGGCTCGTGTCAGAACTTGGGCCCGGCCAGCTCAATAATGGGCTGCAGTTATTGGCTTGCCTGCTGTGTGTATGTGTGTGTGCTTCCGGTGCCTGTGTGTGCGCTGCCTGTCTTGAGGTATTGGCGTTGGTGTTGACCCAGGGCCAGCGCTGCCTCCCCATGCTGTCTGTATTGACAGACATCAGACTCCAGGGAGGAGACCGAGGTCTGGAGGGCTCCGTACACTGGAGACACACACACCTCCGCTGAACAGGACGTCCACTGGAGCCCGACTGATAAAGGATTTTTAAGGCCAATACCGATACGGTATACCGTTAATACCGATATATATCGGCTGATTTATTGTATAAAAAAAAATCCAGAAACACATAACACAAACAAAACATAAACCGAAACCCCTTAAATTAGTTATTCGTAGTTATTTATGAGATCTTACTAAAATAATATGATAGTAATTTGTTTAATTGTCACAACAGAACAGAGTTCTGATAAATAAAATGTATACAAAATACAAACTTAAGAAATGAAACTTAAAGTCCTTTTGACGAAAAACACAATAACAAAAAATAATAATAGAGACATTGTAGAGTGCCCCTCTGGTGGACAAACTATGCTATACCGTAATTCATTTTTTTATCGTCCATTATAAATGCCGGTACGGATAAATCGGGAAATGCCCAATATCGGCATGGCAATATACCGGTTAGGCTCTAATGTCCACAGCTACACACAAACACATATGTTGAGGCTGTGCATGAAAACGGAGCAAACTCCGGGTCAAACATGCAACCTTCTGCCTACACATACACTCTTGACCCCCACCCCACCCCTAAAATCCCCTTCAGCTCTATTCGTCACCATTAGCCCTTCATCAGCCCTTTGGGGTTATCTACCTATCTATTCATCCTCCCCTCTGTCCATCTATCAACTGATAAATGGACCTGGGACCCCTCCAACCTCTATAGATACCCCATGGCAGCCCTGCCCCTTGCTAAAACCCCCTAAAGCCCCCTGAGTGGTCACGCCCTGCTACTGTCTCTCTGGTAGCCAGCAAAGACACCCATGCAATCAACATCTGACACAGGACATGTGTCGGACATCTGCGGTATCAGCAGCCGTGTGTGACAATAATTGTTTTGGGTGGTTTTCTTTTTTTTGTGTATTTAAGGGGGGGGGTTGATAGTAGATGTCTGTCTGATCACGAGAATTGGCCCAAACAGCTAAACACCACCCCTAACCGCCGCCACCCCAAAATCCTTCGTCAGCAGCTTTGAATCTTAATCATTAGCTTATTTTCACACATACACACACACACACACACACACAATCCCGAATCTGTAGTCCTCTCCGTTCCCTCGGGAGTTAGCACCGTCATGACTTGTGCTGCATCTCAGGATTATTTTAATTATTCATTAATCACGTGATTATTTTCCACATGAATGGCCTAATCTTGACGAAAAAGTCCCCCCAGGTCCAACTTAAGATACACAGACAGTATATTTGGCATTTTTCTTGATGATCAGTAATCAAAAAAATTGTCTCTCTTCTAAATCCATGAGTTTACCAATCATTTTAGCTCTAGTCACGATGATTTGCAACTGCTCAGTGAGTTGAATTTACATATCGAAGTTGAACTTTGCATCAAAGAAATGCATTTGATGAATATTGCCTATTGATCTTGGTTATTACACTGAAACGTAATGATGCTGGTTCCAACTTTTGCCGTCATGTGACCAGCGAAAGATCTTGGGGACGAGGTTAGAAACGGATGCATTTATGTAAAATTAAGCACTTGGGGTGGGACTTTTTATCACAGCACTCAGTGGTACAGCGGTTGGCTGCCAATCGGAAGGTTGTTGGTTCGATCCCTGGTCCAGCAGTCCCATGTCCAAGGGTCCTTGGGCAAGACACTGAACCCAGAGTTGCCCCATGGGAGTGTAAATGTGTGTGTGTCTGATGAGCAGGTGGCACCTTGTACGGCAGCCTCGGCCACAGTGTGTGAATGGTGAAGGGTTCCTGTGCCATGTTAAGGCGCTTTGAGTAGTCTCTGTTTTTTGACTTTAGTCAGATTTTGCTGCTGTAACACCATAATTTTTGGGGGATCAATACATATCTATCCATCTATCTATCTATCTCTCTATCTATCTAGCTAGTCGTAATATGAATGACTGATATAAAAATATTTAATTTAACAACAGGATGATATGGATTGTTCTCACAATGTTCTTTGCATTGATGATATTGGATCATTGATTCAGTATGCCGGTCCAGATCTACAGTATGTGTCGTCACACCCCTATAAAGCACGGAAACTAGGACCCGGGATGAGTAGAACTTAAAAATCCCACGTATTAAACTGCAGTACTAAAAAGTAAAATGGGTTTAAGTGAGTTGCTGTGATATGCCGAGCTGCTTTAGCCGCAAGTCGTTTAATACAAGATAGTATTAAAGTGGACACATCATATCATGATTTAGTGACGACAGCTGGACGTTGTGTTCATTTAAATGTCCAGTACAGTCTGGTAATAGAGATTTTGATGGATTGGTTTTATTGAGGTCTTTGTGTGCCTGTTCAGTACTCTACTGTGTGTCACTCTGGTCCTTGAGCTGTGTGTTATGAACAAACGGGCAGGGAGGAGAGCTATCTGTATTTATGACTCTGTATTATGGGTAGATGTCGCTGGTAGTCGAGGAAATGAAAAACACTCAGGATAAGTCGGAGACGGGGTTGAGAAAACATGGGATTTTTATTTATATTCCCAATTAAGGCACTTAAACCTTGTGTCGTCTTCCCGTCAAAATTGAAAATCAACACTTTTGTTGACGCTTTTTATCAGTTTGTCTTGGTTTCTTATGTTTTTGGCCCTTTTTTCAACACTTTTGACTTTTTTTCCTATGTTGATGTTTTGTGCATCCAATGTATTTAGGCCTATATTGAGGTACAGGTGTTGCTGGTTTTTCGTTATCTGTGATTGTTTGTTTGCTAACGTTAGCTAAAAAACACCATTCAACTGACAGCCTTTGTTGTGTTTAATGCTAACTTGTAGCCAGCAGTGAACCAACTTCGTTACGTGGGTCCATTTTTACTGTATTGTCTTTACAGAAGTCTCTTGGGAGCATCTTACATGCCACTTATTGCAAAGTGAAACATGCGCAACTCACAACTGCACTGGAATCGGGAGGTGATACATTCTATAAAGCTACTCTACGATGGCTCGTGCATTTTTGCATTGAATTTCTGCAGCAAGAGAAACAAAATGCATGCATTACTAAAGCCGACCAAACAAAAATGTAGAGAGGTTTTGAGAGAAACTGCAGCGTAAAACGCAATCTATGGTCTACGATTATCTATTGTATAAGGGCAGACCTGACACACATATGAAAGAACAGTTTCTGTAATTCCAACTGATATTCGTGTTTTTATGACATTGGGCTAACATTGACTAAATGTTCCTGTTGGGAGTGAACATGTGTTCGTGTTTTGGAAGAATAATCTGATTTAGAGACCAGTTTGCAGTGATTTGGTAGACATAGTGTATTGCTTTGGTGTATTATTTTACTTAGAAAATTAGTGTTGGAGTTTAGTGTACAATGATTTTGAGCATAAAGTTGATCATTTTGCCCGTTGCGTGTTGATGCGTTAAGGGTTTAGGAAAAATGTTTTCTAAGTATTGAAAAAAGGGTCATAGCATTTGTAAAAAAAAAAAAAGAAAACTGTAGGTGTCTGAAATGTAGTTTTAAATGCTACTAGCTTTGACTAAATAAGACGTCTGGGTGTGTGTGTAAGACTGTGTGTCTGATTGGGCCTGCGTAGGTGTGAAACCATTGTGCATTTTCGCTTTCTTACAATATGTTTTTCTCAGAATTATCTCTTTTTCTTATCCCACATCCCAACCTCCCACCCACACACACACACACACTCACACACACATACCCACAGCACCACCATCTCTGTTGACAGGGTAAATTGTATGAAAAGCTTTTAAGGCAATTAGTGGATTGAGCTGGAGCCTTTCTTCCCCTTCGCACTGTTCATTAGCAGCTCCTCCAGTCTCTGATATTACCATCACTCCAAGCTGGCATCAACACCACTCACTTTGTGTGTGTGTGTGTGTGTGTGTGTTTGTGTGTGTGTGTATGCGTGTGCAGATGTGTTTCTGCGTGTCGGTCTGTCTGCCTCCTCGCTGAAGCACAATTTCAAAGCACACAATTGTCAGAAAATAGATCTTCGCCACCCTGTCGTTCTGACTATTTTAATCCATTTCAATAAAAGCTCAATAGAGGAAAAACACAAAAAAAAATGTATCATGGCCATAATTGCACTTCTTGCTTGATTTATTAGCCATTTACTTTTCCTGAATAACGATCATATGTCAGCCCTTGTCTTCATTTAGCTTTCCCCATTAGAAATGAACTGAAATTGGTTTTAAATGCCACTGAATGGCAGAGCATCCGAAGTGGTGCTCGTGATGTCGTCACACCTTGTTGATATGTGTTCTGTAAACTGTAAATGAGTCAGTCTTGGCGTAGAACAACTCTTGACTCGACGATTTTCACTCGTATTTCAATCAAAAAAGCAGATTGTAGCTTTGAAGACATTATTTAGTTTGCTCACTGTTACTTTTTGGTGCTTATTTCTGTGTCTCTGCATATGTGTCTTCGTATCTGTGCTGCATTTGTATGTCACGCACTCCTTCCTCTTCATCCCATGTCACCTGAAAAAAATTACACGGTTACCTCATCTTTGATATAAACTCCTCAAAAACACAATCTTTTACTTCTTTATCAACCACATTTATTCTGTATTCAAGGTGCCTTTGTTTTACAGTACTAGAAGTTAAAGGTAATATTTTTAATATTTTTAAAGATGACTTGTACATGCCTTTTGAAAATGGGCCTGTTTGGAACCTACACATTTATTACTGCTTATGGAATTCCTCAAAACCAAATTACACCTCGAAATGACTTATAGAAGGACCCCAAACCACTTGAAATGCAACTCCACTGTATAACCTACTACTGACTTACAGTGTACTTCTACATAAGAGGAAGACATTGTGCTACTACATTTACCTTACAGAGAATATAAAGACAAAATATCACAATTAAAAGGAAAGGGACTCATGGCAATACGATACACATGCAGCCTGTTATGAGAGCTAATCAGCACATATCTGCGTTAATCAACCACCAGAACCGGACTGTGTGTGTGTGTGTGTGTGTGTGTGTGTGTGTGTGTGTGTGTGTGTGTGTGTGTGTGTGTGTGTTATTAAAACACATATACAGTGGCATGAGAAACTACATAGGCACATAGAGATAGGCTAGATCATCTCTTAATGCAAATCAAACCTATTAAATTAATTCAAATAACCCCATGTCCATCTCTATGTATGGTGAAGGGTATGTGATGATTGGGGGGGGGGGGGGGGGGGGGGGGGGGGGGGGCTGTTTTAAATCCAAATGCCTAGGGAACTTTATCAGAATGCATAGTATACTGATCCATAAACCAACTGGCCTTTAATAATGAATATGTGCCTGCCTCTATGGGAATTTAACATAGGGGGTTGTATATTTCTGCCCTCTGTATTTTAAGGAAGAACATTTATTTATTTACAATACATTAGTCATTCACAAAGAAAATTGGTGTCCTTAAAAGGTTGGATTTTTCTAAATTTTTTAAATTAAGGCATTAAGATCAATTTCCAATTTTTTATTCCTCTTTTTAATCAACTTTAGCACGGGTGTGTAAACCTTCTCAAGCCACTGTAGATATTCACATTTCTAAAACTGCACTGAGCGTGAAGTTTAAAGCTGTGAGACAGCTTTAAAAGCAGACAAAACAATAAAAGAGTCAGCAATACATAGGGCAGGATATGAAAAAGCCTCTTCTTAACAAGATTGTTCCCCAAACAACAGCTCCCCTGCATGCATGCATGCAACACATTTTGAGCACACACCTTAAGAGCTGAGTGCTGTGCTTATTAAGTGATACTGTGAAGACCCATGAGTTTGCTTATGTATTGTACTGCATCTGTAATATTTATGTCCCTGTACCATTTTTCTTCATGTGGACATAAATAAATGGTGTGTGTATGTGTGTGTAGAGAGAGAAGGGGGCGAAAAACATTTTCCTGTTTTCTTTTTTGTCAAAGATATTGCATGTTGATATCACCACAGTCAGCATCTAATGACGGGGGTGTTGTCTCGCATTATTAACGAGGCAGAGGTTTCCAAACAGGTTTAGCGGCTTGACGGTTAACGTTAAAATTTGGATTTGATTTGAGGGGGTAATGGTCATTTTGTTATAAGTTAGCAGTAGGCCCAGCTCCGAGATAGTCCCAGCGCTGTGGAGGATCGAAGGTCTCTACCTTATGTGGCTTTTCTTCTTCCTGCTTCTTACAGTACAGACGCTTTTGCTGCTTGCTCCTGCCTCTGCTTGCATATTTTTGCTGATAA